>NC_092738.1:8855488-8915081 GCF_047496885.1 Scyliorhinus torazame
TTGACAAATGTGAGGTTACCATTTTGATAGAAATAGCAGCAAAAGGGATTATTATTTAAATGATAAAATATTAAAACATGCTGCTGTGCAGAGAGACCTGGGTGTGCTAGTGCATGAGTCGCAAAAAGTTGTTTTACAGGTGCAACAGGTGATTAAGAAGGCAAATGGAATGTTGTCCTTCATTGCTAGAGGAATGGAGTTCAAAACTAGGGAGGTTCTGCTGCAATTGTATAAGGTGTTAGTGAGGCCACACCTGGAGTATTGTGTTCAGTTTTGGTCTCCTTACTTGAGAAAGGACGTACTGGAACTGGAGGGTGTGCAGAGGAGATTCACTAGGTTAATCCAGAGCTGGAGGGGTTGGATTACGAGGAGAGGTTGAGTAGACTGGGACTGTACACGTTGGAATTTAGAAGGATGAGGGGGAACCTTATAGAAACATATAAGATTATGAAGGGAATAGATAGGATAGATGCGGGCAGGTTTTTTTTCACTGGCGGGTGAAAGCAGAACTAGGGGGCATAGCCTCAAAATAAGGGGAAGTAGATTTAGGACTGAGTTTAGGAGGAACTTCTTCACCCAAAGGGTTGTGTGAATCTATGGAATTCCTTCCCAGTGAAGCAGTAGAGGCTCCTTCATTAAATGTTTTTAAGATAAAGATAGATAGTTTTTTGAAGAATAAAGGGATTAAGGGTTATGGTGTTCGGGCCGGAAAGTGGAGCTGAGTCCACAAAAGATTAGCCATGATCTCATTGAATGGTGGAGCAGGCTCGAGGGGCCAAATGGCCGACTCCTGCTCCTAATTCTTATGTTCTTATGTAAACCAAACAGTTGCATAACATTTCTGACAAGGTCTCACCATAGTCACAGTACTCCGCATTGCTGCGTAGCCTGGATAGAAAGTCGGCAAGGGATTCTCCTGGGGTCCTCTCAGCGGTTATTAAACCGGTAACACTGGACTATCGTGGACGGGGTTGGGTTAAAATGTTGCCCCACTAAGTTCACAAGTTCATCAAACGTTTTGGTGTCCTGCACAGCTGGGTACGTAAGGCTCCTAATCACCCCAAATGTATGAGGGCCGCAGGCGGTGAGCAATATGACCACCTGCCGCTCGTTTTCGGTGATGTTGATTGCCCAGAAATAGTAACGCATCCGTTGTGCGTACTGGTTCCAACCTGTATCCAACAAAAATCCAGGGAGGTGGCTTCAGCAGTGTAGACAGCTATTCACTTTAACCCTCGTCGCCAGTTTTGTGAGGGCCACGAAGAATCCAGCACGTGTTGAAGGATAGAAAGAAATAACATGTATTTACAATAACATATATATTCAACAGCAGAAGTAACTCCCTTGCTGCTCACTCCACTCTAACCGGTTCCAAACTGGCCAGCTTTATTTATGCAGGGAATCTGCTAATGATTTCTCCGCCCCCCTCATTGGGGAAGCTCATACTACCAAAGGATTGTGGGATTGCCGTTAGTCCCCAGCCAGTGGTAAGCAGGCAGGTTATAACGCTCTCCCCAATCGATCATAGCCAACTCGCGCCTTATTTTATCGTAGTTTCCTTTATTAAGATTCAGGATCCTAGCCTCAGAACCAACTACTTCACTCTCCATCTTGATAAAAAATTCTAGCATGTTATGGTCGCTCATCCCCAAGGGGTCTCGCACAACTAGATTCCGTTCTCATTACACAGAATCCAGTCTAGGACGGCCTGTTCTTTAGTTGGTTGCTCGATGTATTGGTTCAGAAAACCAGCCCGTCTACACTCCAGGACTTCCTCCGCTGCGGTATTGAGGCTAATTTGATTTGCCCAATTTATATGCAGATTTAAATCACCCATAATTACAGATGTTCCTTTATCACATGTGACTCTAATTCCCTGCTTAATGCCATTCCCAACAATATCACTGCAGTTTGGGGGTCTATGTATGACTCTCCTCACTGTTTCTCACCTCTCCCCATACAGATTCCGCATTGTCAGAGCTAATATCCTCCCTCACTATTGTGTTAATTTACCCTTTGACGGGTTAGCACTGCTGCCTCACGGCGCCGAGGTCCCAGGTTCGATCCCGGCTCTGGGTCAGTGTCCGTGTGGAGTTTGCACATTCTCCCCGTGTCTGCGTGGGTTTCGCCCCCACAACCCAAAGATGTGCAGGGCGGGTGGATTGGCCGCGCTGAATTGCCCCTTAATTGGAAAGCATGAATTGGGGACTCTAAATTTTTTTTTGTTGAAATAAATAATAAACAGCAATGCAACCCCACTGCCTTTTCCTTTCTGCCTGTCCTTCCTAAATACTGAATAACCCTGGGACAGTCAGTTCCCATCCCTGCAGCCATGTCTCCATAATCCCAACCGTTTAGCACAGGGCTAAATCGCTGGCTTTGAAAGCAGACCAAGGCAGGCCAGCAGCACGGTTCGATTCCCGTACCAGCCACCCCGAACAGGTGCCGGAATGTGGCAACTAGGGGCTTTTCACAGTAACTTCATTTGAAGCCTACTTGTGACAATAAGCGATTTTCATATTTCATATATCATACCCGTTCAAGTCTATTTGTGTGATTAATTCATCCACTTCGTTGCGAATGCTCCGCGTGTTAATGCACAAAGTCTTGAAGTTTATCTTTTTAACATGCCTAGTCCCGCTCCCAATATTTTTTCACTGTGGTCCTGTTTGAATCTGTCTCTTGGTTTCTCTGCCAATCATTTTTCTTATTCCCCTTTCTGTCTTTTGTTCTTTTGTCCTTATTTCCTCCTCTGACTCCTTGCATAGATTCCCATCCCCCTGCCTGTTTATTTTTGGTGGGATCTAATGGCCAGGTTGCGCTGGAAAAGCATCCCGCCGCCGTGCAGCGTGGCCGGTGAAATCCGGGAGACCCTGCTCCCGAAACCCGCCCGGCTCGCAACTCCTCGGGAGATTCTGCACAATCTCGCGAAACTTTGCAAAGTCAATCTTGGCAAATCTGCATGTTAGAGCGAGGCAGTAAGTCTCACTCTAGTGTGCAGATTCCCGACGTACCCGAGGCTTTGGGATTCAATCCCTTCTCCTCGGAGATCTCAGGCGAACGTCGTTCAGCACTGGTCATAGCAAACGGGGCCCGGACAGACCAGCACTCATGGGCTCTCCAAGTTGATTGATTGATTGATATTTATTGTCACATGTGCCGAAGTAGTGAAAAGTATTTTTCTGCGGCCGAGGGAACGTACACAGTACGTACATAGCAGACAAAAAGAATAATCGACAGAGAACATTGACAAATGTTACATCGACAGACAGTGATTGGTTACAGTGCGGAACAAGGGGCCAAACAAAGCAAATACATGAGCAAGAGCAGCATAGGACGTTGCGAATAGTGTTCCTTCAGGGAACAGATCAGACCGAGGCGGAGTCGTTGAGGAGTCTTGTAGCTGTGGGGAAGAAACTGTTCCTATGTCTGGAGGTGGCGGGGGGGGTCTTCAGACTTCTGTACCTTCTGCCTGATGGAAGGGTCTGGAAGAAGGCAAAGCCTGGGTGGGAGGGGTCTCTGACAATGCTGCCTGCCTTCCTGAGGCAGCGGGAGATGTATACAGAATCAATGTGAGGGTGGCAAGCTTGTGTGATGCGTTGGGCTGAGTTCACCACACTCTGCAGCTTCTTGCGATCTTGGACCGAGCAGTTGCCATACCGGGTTGTGATGCAGCCGGATGGGATGCTCTCTATGGTACATCTGTACAAGTTTGTGAGAGTCGATGCAGACATGACGAATTTCTTTAGCTTCCGTAGGAAGTGGAAACGTTGTTGGGCTTTCTTGACTGTTGCATCAACGGGAGTGGACCAGGACAGACTGTTGGTGATGGTGACCCCCAGGAACGTAAAGCTATCGACCATCTCTACTTCGGAGCCATTGATGCCGACGGGAGTGTGTCGTGCTACCCGTCCTGAAGTCGATGATGAGTGATTGGAGGCCCCAGCTGCATGTCCTTTGGGAAGGGTGGTGCCCTGCCATTGCCAATGTACCCAAGTGGCACTGCCAAGGCGCCACGCTGGCATTTCGTTCGCGCGTGCAATTGGGCCAGGATTGCCCGGTGTGAGTGTTGGAGAGGGTGCGGGGGGGGGGGGGGGGGGGGGGGGCTCCTGTATTGCGTTCGAACTGTGGTGGGGGAGTCGGGAGGGTTTTCAGGGCCTCGTGGCAGTGGGACGACGCGGAAGCTGGATACGATTATCTCAGGGTTTGTGTGGGCAGGGAAGGTGACCCGGGTTAAGAGGATCCTGTTGCGGTGATAGAGGCAGAAGGGGGGGTTGGCATTGCCGAACCTGCTACATTATCACTGGACGGTGAACGTGGAGAAGGTGAGGCAGTGATGGGAAGGAGAGGGGGCAGAATGGGTTAGAATGGAGGAGGAATCCTGCAGGGGGTCCAGCTTGAGGGCCATGGTGACGGCGGAATTGTAATAATAATAATCGCTTACTGTCACAAGTCGGCTTCAATGAAGTTACTGTGAAAAGCCCCTAGTCGGCACATTCCGCCGCCTGTTCGGGGAGGCTGGTACGGGAATTTACAGTGCAGAAGGAGGCCATTCGGCCCATCGAGACTGCACCGGCTCTTGGAAAGAGCACCCTACCCAAGGTCAACACCGCCACCCTATCCCCATAACCCAGTAACCCCACCCAACACCAAGGGCGATTTTGAACACTAAGGGCAATTTATCATGGCCAATCCACCTAACCTGCACATCTTTGGACTGTGGGAGGAAACCGGAGCACCCGGAGGAAACCCACGCAGACACAGGGAGAACGTGCAGACTCCGCACAGACTGACCCAAGCCGGAATCGAACCTGGGACCCTGGAGCTGTGAAGCAATTGTGCTATCCACAATGCTACCGCGCTGCTGCCTTGTTCGGCAATACAAGCCAGCTGTTTAGCCCACTGTGCTCAACCAGCCTCTGATCAATGGCACCAAGGAAATATGCGGAGAGCCCGGTGATGCAGCCCACGGTGAAGATCTGGAACCAGCTGCGGAGAGATTTCAGGATCGAGGGGATGTCGGTGTTAACACCATTGTGCGAAATCCACAGTTTCGAGCAGGGGGGAGAGACGGGATATATAGGAGGTGGAGAGAAGTGGGGCTGGTTAAGGTGAGGGATTTATACCTGGAAGAGGCATTTGCTAGTATAGAGGAACTGAAGGAGAGGGTAGAGCTCCCGAGAGGAAGTGAGTTTAGGAATCTGCAGGTAAGGGAGTCACGCGGAAGGTTTGGAAAGAGTTCCCCAGGTTGCCGAGGTACACCCTGTTGGACTGACTGCGGCTTCCGGATGTGGAAGCAGAGGGCAGGATCGGAGATGTATACGGGGGCTGGGAGCGCAGGGAGGTGGCTGGGAGCGCAGGGAGGTGAGCGGTTGGTTGGGAGCGCAGGGAGGTGAGCGGGGTGGCAGAAAGGTGAGCGGGTGGCTGGGAGCGCAGGGAGGTGAGCGGTTGGTTGGGAGCGCAGGGAGGTGAGCGGGGTGGCAGAAAGGTGAGCGGGGTGGCTGGGAGTGCAGGGAGGTGAGCGGGAGGCTGGAAGCGCAGGGAGGTGAGCGGGTGGCTGGGAGCGCAGGGAGGTGAGCGGGTGTCTGGGAGGTGAGCGGGTGGCTGGGAGCGCAGGGAGGTGAGCGGGTGTCTGGGAGGTGAGCGGGTGGCTGGGAGCGCAGGGAGGTGAGCAGGTGTCTGGGAGCAGGGAGGTGAGCGGGTGGCTGGAGGTGAGCGGGTGTCTGGGAGGTGAGCGGGTGTCTGGGAGGTGAGCGGGTGTCTGGGAGGTGAGCGGGTGGCAGGGAGGTGAGCGGGGTGGCAGGGAGGTGAGCGGGTGTCTGGGAGGTGAGCGGGTGGCTGGGAGGTGAGCGGGTGGCTGGGAGGTGAGCGGGTGGCAGGGAGGTGAGCGGGTGCCAGGGAGGTGAGCGGGTGGCTGGGAGGTGAGCGGGTGGCAGGGAGGTGAGCGGGTGGCAGGGAGGTGAGCGGGTGGCAGGGAGGTGAGCGGGTGGCAGGGAGGTGAGCGGGTGTCTGGGAGGTGAGCGGGTGGCGACGACCAAAGAGAAGTGGGAAGGGGAGCTGGGAGAGGAAATAAACTGAGGAGTGTGGAGTGAGGCACTACGCAGGGTAAATGCGACCTCCTCGTGCGCGAGGACGAGCCTGATACGGTTCAAGATGGTACACAGGGTACACATGACACGGGCAAGAGTGAGTGGGTTTTTCCAGGGGGTGGCAGGGCAGTGGGAGAGGTTCAGCGGAGGCGAAGGGGGGGGGGTGCTCGTAGCCGTGTTTGAGGAGCTGTTCGGCGTCGGGGGGGGAGCGGTGAGAATGGAAACATTTTCAGAAACTGTATACTGTGTGTTGGGGAAACACTGTTAATGTTTGGTCATAAGTTGAATAAGTTTGGAATAAAATATATTTAAAAAAGAGAGATCAGAGGAGACGCAGACTGGGAGGAGGAGCTGGGAGGAGAGATAGAGGATGGTCTATGGGCGGACGCGTTGAGTAGAGTGCTCAGCCTGATTCAATTCAAGGCCGTTCACCGGGCCCACGTGACAGTGGCCCGGATCAGCAGGTTCTTTGGGGTGGAAGACAGGTGTGCAAAATGTGCGGGAGGACCAGCGAACCATGCCCACATGTTTTGGACATGTCTGAAGCTTAGGGGATTTTGGCAGGGGTTTGCGGATGTCGTGTCCACGGTGTTAAAAACAAGGGTGGCGCTGAGTCCGGAGGTGGCGATTTCCGGGGTGTCGGAAGACCCGGGAATCCAGGAGGAGAAAGAGGCAGACGTTCGGGCCTTTGCTTCCCTGGTAGCCTGGAGACGGATACTATTAGCATGGAGGGACTCAAAACCCCCGAAGTCGGAGACCTGGCTATCGGACATGGCTAGCTTTCTCTGAGAAAGTTAAGTTCGCCTTGAGAGGGTCACTGTTAGGGTTCGCCCGGAGGTGGCAACCGTTCGTCGCTTCTCGTGGAAACTTAATCGTCAGCAGAAGGAAGGGGGGGGGGGGGGTTAGTTTAGCTTAGAGTAGGGGGTTAATAAAGGTGGGACCTGTAAGGGAGGGAGACGGCTTTTGCACTATGTTTATAGTTTCATGTACATTGTTTAGTTTGTTGTTATACCAAAAATACCTCGATAAAATATTTATTTTTAAAAAAGAGCGATTGTTGGAGGCCAAGGGGGGAAAACCGAAGGGGAGAGGAGGAGAGTGCTGGGGGGAGAGTGCGGGGGGAGAGGGGGAGAGTGCGGGGGCAGAGGGGGGAGAGGGGAGAGTGTGGGGGGAGAGGGGTAGAGTGCGGAGAGGGGGGAGAGGGGGCGGGAGAGGGGGAGAGTGCGGGGGGAGAGGGGAAGATGAGAGGGGGAGAGTGCGGGGAAAAGGGGAGGGGGAGAGTGCGGGGAGAGGGGGAGAGTGCGGGGAGAGGGGAGAGTGCAGGGGGAGAGTGCGGGGAGAGTGCGGGGAGAGGGGGAGAGTGCGGGGAGAGTGCGGGGTGAGGGGGAGGTGGAGAGTGCGGGGGGAGAGGGCAGGGGGAGAGGGGGAGAGTGCAGGGAGAGGGGGAGAGGGGAGAGTGCAGGGGGAAGAGGGGGAGAGTGCAGGGAGAGTGCAGGGGGAAGAGGGGGAGAGTGCAGGGAGAGGGGGAGAGGACAGAGTGCAGGGGGAGAGGGGGAGAGTGCAGGGGGGAGCGGGGGAGAGTGCAAGGAGTGGGGGAGAGGGGAGAGTGCAGGGGGAGAGGGGGAGAGTGCGGGGGGAGAGGGGGAGAGTGCGGGGGGAGAGGGGGAGAGTGCGGGGGGAGAGGGGGAGAGTGCAGGGAGAGGGGAGAGTGCAGGGGGGAGAGAGGGAGAGTGCGGGGGGAGAGGGGGAAGAGTGCGGGGGGTGGAGGAGGGAGAGTGCGGGGGGAGAGGGGGAGAGTGCGGGGGAGAGTGCGGGGGGAGAGGGGGAGAGTGCAGGGGGAGAGGGGGAGAGTGCAGGGAGAGGGGGAGAGGGGAGAGTGCGGGGGGAGAGGGGGAGAGTGCAGGGGGGAGAGGGGGAGAGTGCAGGGAGAGGGGGAGAGGGGAGAGTGCAGGGGGGAAGAGGGGGAGAGTGCAGGGAGAGGGGGAGAGTGCAGGGGGAGAGGGAGAGAGTGCAGGGAGAGGGGGAGAGGGGAGAGTGCAGGGGGGAGAGGGGGAGAGTGCGGGGAGAGGGGGAGAGTGCAGAGGGGAGAGGGGGGGAGTGCAGGGAGAGGGGAGAGTGCAGGGGGGAGAGAGGGAGAGTGCGGGGGGAGAGGGGGAAGAGTGCGGGGGGTGGAGGAGGGAGAGTGCGGGGGATAGAGTGCGGGGGAGAGAGGGCGGAGGGAGAGCGCGGGGAGAGGGGGAGAGTGCGGGGGAGAGTGCGGGGGGAGAGGGGGAGAGTGCAGGGGGGAGAGGGGGAGAGTGCAGGGGAGAGAGGGAGAGTGCGGGGGAGGGGGAGAGTGCGGGGGGGAGAGAGGGAGAGTGCGGGGGGAGAGGGGGAAGAGTGCGGGGGGTGGAGGGGGGAGAGTGCGGGGGAGAGTGCGGAGGGAGAGTGCGGGGAGAGGGGGAGAGTGCGGGGGGAGGGGGAGAGTGCTGGGGGAGAGTACGGCGGGAGAGTGCGGGGAGAGGGCGTGAGTGCAGGGGAGAGAGGGAGAGTGCGGGGGAGGGGGAGAGTGCGGGGTGAGAGGGGGAGAGTGGGGGGGGAGAATGCGGCGGGAGAGTGCGGGGGGAGAAGGGGGAGGGGAGAGTGTGGGGGAGGAATGGGAGAGTGCGGGGGAGAGAGGGTAAGGGGAGAGTGCGGGGGGGAGGGGGAGAGTGCGGGGGGAGAGTACGGCGGGAGAGTGGGGGGGAGAGTGCGGTGGAGAGAGGGAGAGTGCAGGGGAGGGGGAGAGTGCGGGGGAGAGGGGGAGAGTGGGGGGGGAGAATGCGGCAGGAGAGTGCGGGGGGAAAAGGGGGAGGGGGAGAGTGTTGGGGAGGAATGGGAGAGTGCAGGGGAGAGAGGGGGAGGGGAGAAAGCGGGGGGAGGGGGAGAGTGCGGGGGGAGAGTATGGCGGGAGAGTGCTGGGAGAGGGGAGAGTGCGGGGGAGAGAGGGAGAGTGCGAGGGGAGGGGGAGAGTGCGGGGGGAGAGTATGGCGGGAGAGTGCGGGGGAGAGGGGGAGAGTGCGGGGGGGAAGTGCGGGGGAGAGGGGGAGAGTGCGGGGGGAGAGGGGAAGAGTGCGGGGGGGAGAAGGGGGAGGGGGAGAGTGTGGGGGGGAGGGGGAGAGTGCGGGGTAGAGAGGGGGAGGGGAGAGTGCGGGGGGGAGAGTGCGGGGGGGAGAGTGCGGGGGGGAGAGAGCGGGGGGAGAGTGCAGGGGAGAGTGCGGGGGGAGAGTGAGGTGGGGGAGAGTGCGGTGGGGGAGAGTGCGGGGGGAGAGTGCGGGGGGAGAGTGTGGGCGGAGGGGGGAGAGTGCAGGGGGAAAGTGCGGGAGAGTGCGGGGGAAGAGTGCGGTGGGGGAGAGTGCGGGGGGAGAGTGCGGGGGGAGGGTGTGGGGAGAGAGGGGGAGAGTGCAGGGGGAAACTGCGGGAGGAGAGGGGTGAGTGCGGGGGAGAGTGCGGAGGTAGAGGGGGAGTGCGGGGGAGAGTGCGGAGGTAGAGGGGGAGGGGGAGTGCGGGGGAGAGTGCGGAGGAGAGGGGGAGAGTGCGGGGGGAGAGTGCGGAGGAGAGGGGGAGAGTGCGGGGGGAGAGTGAGGAGGAGAGGGGGAGAGTGAGGGGGAGGTGGAGAGTGCGGGGGGAGAGTGCGGGGGGGAGAGGTGGGAGGGTGACAATGCGGGGAGGAGTGCGGGGGGACAGTGCGAGGGGAGAGTGCGGGGGGAGAGTGCGGGGGGACAATGCGAGGGGAGAGTGCGAGGGGAGAGTGCGGGGGGGGGAGTGCGTGGGGGAGAGTGTGGCTGGGGGGAGAGTGCGGGGGGAGAGTGCGGATGGGGGGAGAGTGCGGGGGGACAGTGCTGGGGGAGAGTGCGGGGGGGGTAGCTGAGGGAGACGTTCAGCTGAGACTCCATTAAGGCGGGATGGGGTTGAGGGGCTGAATGGCCTGCTATTCTTTGTGCTGCTATAACTGGTGCTGTTTGCTTGCGCAGGACTGGAGTTGATGGTTGCGCCGATGTCCCTTGCGGAATGTGGGAAGGACACTCTGTTGAGGTGCAGTTTCTCTCCCCCACATCACTCCCCGAGCGACCTGGTCATTCACTGGCTGAAAGGCGGAAGCAATGGGGACGAAATCACCATCTACACTTTCTACCACGACCAGGAGCATTGGAATCTGGTCAGCGCCGAGTTTATAAACCGCACATGGTGCCCCAACATCACTCAATCTCCCGGAAACTGTTCGCTTCTCCTCCGGGATGTCAGGGTCACAGATTCCGGAACCTACCGGGTTTTTATCAAGCCCATTTCCGAGAATGTGGAGGCGTTCACGCTGCTACAGGTCACAGGTCAGTACCCGGGATCTCCGCCCCCCCCCCCCCCCTCTCCCCGGGGTACGGGTCCCCCCCTCCACGGGCACCGACTCTCCCCGGGGTACGGGTCCCTCCCACGAGCACCGACTCTCCCCGGGGTACGGGTCCCTCCCACGAGCACCGACTCTCCCCGGGGTACGGGTCCCCCCCCACGGGCACTGACTCTCCCCGGGGTACGGGTCCCCCCCCACGGGCACCGACTCTCCCCGGGGTACGGGTCTCCCCCATGGGCACCGACTCTCCCCGGGGTACGGGTCCCCCCCACGAGCACCGACTCTCCCCGGGGTACGGGTCCCCCACACGGGCACCGACTCTCCCCGGGGTACGGGTCCCTCCCACGAGCACCGACTCTCCCCGGGGTACGGGTCCCTCCCACGAGCACCGACTCTCCCCGGGGTACGGGTCCCTCCCACGAGCACCGACTCTCCCCGGGGTACGGGTCCCCCACACGGGCACCGACTCTCCCCGGGGTACGGGTCCCTCCCATGAGCACCGACTCTCCCCGGGGTACGGGTCCCCCTCACGGGCACTGACTCTCCCCGGGGTACGGGTCCCCCCCCCACGGGCACCGACTCTCCCCGGGGTACGACTCTCCCCGGGGTACGGGTTCCCCCACGGGCACTGACCCTCCCCGGGGCACTGACCCTCCCCGGGGTACGTGTCTCCCCCACGGAAACCGACTCTCCCGGGTTACGGGTCTCCCCCACGGGCACCGACTCTCCCCGGGGTACGGGTCCCTCCCACGGGCACCGACTCTCCCCGGGGTACGGGTCCCCCCCATGAGCACCGACTCTCCCCGGGGTACGGGTCCCCCCCCACAGGCACCGACTCTCCCCGGGGTACGGGTCTCCCCCACGGGCACTGACTCTCCCCGGGGTACAGGTTCCCCCCACAGGCACCAACTCTCCCCGGGGTACGGGTCCTCCCCACGGGCACCGACTCTCCCCGGGGTACGACTCTCCCCGGGGTACGGGTTCCCCCACGGGCACTGACCCTCCCCGGGGCACTGACCCTCCCCGGGGTACGTGTCTCCCCCACGGAAACCGACTCTCCCGGGGTACGGGTCTCCCCCACGGGCACCGACTCTCCCCGGGGTACGGGTCCCTCCCACGGGCACCGACTCTCCCCGGGGTACGGGTCCCCCCCACGGGCACCGAATCTCCCCGGGGTTCGGGTCCCCCCCCACGGGCACCGAATCTCCCCGGGGTTCGGGTCCCCCCCCACGGGCACCGAATCTCCTCGGGGTTCGGGTCCCCCCCCACGGGCACCGACTCTCCCCGGGGTACGGGTCCCCCCCATGGGCACCGACTCTCCCCGGGGTACGGGTCCCTTGCGGGTACTGTCACTGTGTTGATTCTCTGCTCTCTCTCTAGCTCCCTATTCACAGCCTCTGATCAGGGTATCCACGTTCTGCTCCGACAACAACAGCGCCCATCACGTGTTGACCTGCAGTGTGACAGGAGGGTACCCGGCGGGGAACGTGCAGTGGCACACGGCTCTGGGGGAGGACCGCACTGCCGAGGCCAAAACCACCAACGTGACGAGTGCTGACGGACTGATTGGGATTGTCAGCCAGCTCAACATCACCGCTTCCACCAACCAAACCTACACTTGCTCCGTCTCCAACCCCCTACTGCCCACTCAGCACCACGTCAGCAAGACACTGCCAGGTAATCACCCTCACAGCAAACCCTTCCCCCCCAGTCACAGAGCCAGACAGCACAGAACACACCCTTCAGCCCATCCAGTCTGTACTGGTCAGAAACAACCACCTAACCATTCTAGTCCCATTTCCCAGCACTTGTCCCAGAGCCGTGTCTGCCCTGGGATCGCAAGCGCACCTCTAAATCCTTCTGAAATGTCCTGAGGGTCTCTGCCTCCACCCCCCTTTCAGGCAGCGAGTTCCAGACTCCCTCCCCCCTCTCCACTTCCTCACATCCCCTCGAAACCTCCTGCCCCTCACCTTAAATCTCTGCCCCCTGGTCACTGATCCCTCCGCCAAGGGGAAACGTTTCTTCCTGTCGACTCTATCCGTATCCCTCATAATTTTATACATCTCAGTCTCGTCCCCCCTCAGTCTCCTCTGCTCCAAGGAAAACAGCCCCAGTCTGTCCAATCTCTCTTCATAACTAACACTCTCCAGCCCAGGCAGCATCCTGGTGAATCTCCTCTGCCCCCTTTCCAGTGGCTATCACAGCCCTCCTATGGGGCTGGTTTAGCACAGTGGGCTAAACAGCTGGCTTGGAATGCCGAACAAGGCCAGCAGCATGGGTTCAGTTCCCGTACCAGCCTGCCCGAACAGGTGCTGGAATGTGGCGACTAGGGGCTTTTCACAGTAACTTCAATTAAAGCTGACTTGTGACAATAAGCGATTATTATTATTATTATTATTATTATTATTAATGTGGATTCCAGAACTGCCCACAATACTCTCGCTGTGGCCTAACCAACGTTTAATACAGTTCAGCATAACCTGCCGGCTCTCAAACTCTCCGCCTCGGCTAATAAAGGCAAGTTTACCACAGGCCTCTTAACCACTGTGTCCACTGGCTCTGCTACCTTAAGGGACGGGTGTACATGCAGACCAAGGTCCCTCTGATCCTCGGTGCTTCCCAGGGTCCTGCCGTTTATCCTGTATCCCCCTCGCCTTGTTTGCCCTGCCCAAGGGCATCACCTCACACTTATCCCCATTGAACTGCATTTGCCACTGATCAGCCCACCTGACCAGCCCGCCTGTACCCTCCTGTAATCGAAGACGATCCTCCTCACTATTTACCACCCCGCCAATTTGCGCATCATCCGCGAACTTACTGATCCTCCCTCCTACATTCATATCTAAATCATTTATATAGACCACAAACAGCAAAGGCCCAACACTGACCCCTGCGGGACCCCACTGGACACAGGCTCCAGTCAGAAAAACGCCCGTCGACCATCGCCCTCTGCTTCCTGCCACTCAGCCAATTCTGGATCCAATTTGCCAAATTTCCTTGGATGCCACGGGCCTCCTCACTTCGCTGTCAGCCTCCCATCTGGAACCCGATCAAAAGCCTTGCTGAAGTCCTGCAGACTACGTCAAATGCAATTCCCTCATCTACACACATGGTCACCTCCGCGAAAATTCAGTCAGGTCGGTCAGACACAACCTCCCCTGAACAAACCCACGCTGACTGTTCCTGATTAATCCCTGTCTCTCCAAATGCAGATTAATTCTGCCTCTTGGAATTCCTTCCATAAGTTCATACAGTATAGGAGCAGAATTAGGCCGTTCGGCCCATCGAGTCTTCTCCGCCATTCCGTCATGGTTGATATGCTCCTCATTGCCTGCCTACAAAGTTACAGAAAACGAGCATGCAGGCGCACCAGATAATAAGGGAGGCCAATGGAATGTTGGCCTTTGTAGCTAAAGGATTAGCGTGTGAAGGTAATGAAGTGTTGGTGCAACTGGACAAGGCAATGGTGAGACTGCACCTGGAGTACTGTGCACAGTTCTGGTCCCCTTATTTGAGGAAAGATGTAGAGGCATTGGAGGCAGTTCAGAGGCGGTTCACTCGATTGGTTCCAGAGACGAGGGGTTTGCCGTATGAGGAGAGATTGAACAGTTTAGGCCGAGACTCCCTGGAGTTTAGAAGAATGAGGGGAGATCAAATCGAGGTGTACAAGGTGCTAATTGATGTGGATAAAGTAGACGTGGGTGCTGCCTTTTGTGGGGCAGTCTAAAACGAGAGGTCATAATCTTAGAATAAAAGGCAGCAAATTTAAAATGGATTTGAGGTGAAACTCCGGGGGCGATTCTCCGATATGGAGGCCAAGTGTTCGCGCCGTGGTGAATGCCGTCACCTTTCACGATGGTGCAAACAGGGCTGAGACACGACCGATTCTTGCCCTCACAGGGGGGGCAGCTGGGGTAGCTCAATCCTGCGCATGCGCGGGGAACGTCCTACGCACGCCGGCCCCTCACCAACAGGTAGGCCCGAGGGGGGGGAGAGGCCGGCACGCCGATCGGTGGGCCCCGATCGCGGGCCAGACCCCATCGGAGGCCATCCCGGTGAAGGAGCCCCCCAGAGTTCCCGCCGGCAGCGACCGGAGGTGGACAGCGCCGGCGGGAACCTTTCGATTCGCACCGGGCCGCTCGGCCAGTCCGGGCCGGAGAATCGCCGCTCGCCGGTTCTCCGAGCGGCCCGGTGCGAATCGCGCCGCTGGTTTCCGGGGGGGGGGGAGAATCGCGTGCGGGGGCGGGGCGGCGCGATTCACGCGGCACCCCGGCGATTCTCCCACCCGGCGTGCGGGGGGGTGGGGGGGGGGGGAGAATCGCGTGCGGGGGCGGGGCGGCGCGATTCACGCGGCACCCCAGCGATTCTCCCACCCGGCGTGCGGGGGGGGTGGGGGGGGGAATCGCGTGCGGGGGCGGGGCGGCACGATTCACGCGGCACCCCGGCGATTCTCCCACCCGGCGTGCGGGGGGGTGGGGGGGGGGGGAGAATCGCGTGCGGGGGTAGGGGCGGCGCGATTCACGCGGCACCCCGGCGATTCTCCCACCCGGCGTGCGGGGGGGTGGGGGGGGGGGAGAATCGCGTGCGGGGGCGGGGCGGCGCGATTCACGCGGCACCCCGGCGATTCTCCCACCCGGCGTGCGGGGGGGTGGGGGGGGGGGGAGAATCGCGTGCGGGGGTAGGGGCGGCGCGATTCACGCGGCACCCCGGCGATTCTCCCACCCGGCGTGCGGGGGGGTGGGGGGGGGGGGAGAATCGCGTGCGGGGGTAGGGGCGGCGCGATTCACGCGGCACCCCGGCGATTCTCCCACGCGGCGGGGGGGTGGGGGGGGGGGAGAATCGCGTGCGGGGGCGGGGCGGCGCGATTCACGCGGCACCCCGGCGATTCTCCCACGCGGCGGGGGGGGTGGGGGGGGGGGAATCGCGTGCGGGGGTAGGGGCGGCACGATTCACGCGGCACCCCGGCGATTCTCCCACCCGGCGGGGGGGGTGGGGGGGGGAATCGCGTGCAGGGGGGGTGGGGGGGGGGGAGAATCGCGTGCGGGGGCGGGGCGACACGATTCACGCGGCACCCCGGCGATTCTCCCACGCGGCGTGGGGGGGGTGGGGGGGGGGAGAATAGCGCCCCACTCCTCCCAAAGGGTTGTGAATCTGTGGAATTCGCTACCCTGGAGAGCGGTGCATGCTGGGACAGTGAGTAAGTTTAAGGTGGAGTTAGACAGATCTTTAATTATAATGGGTTGAAGGGTTTTGGAGAATGGGCAGGACGGGCGAGTTGAGGCCAGGATAGGATCAGCCATGATCACATTGAGGGTGTTAGGCTCGGGAGGTTAATTTGCCGACTCCCGCTCCCAGGTCATGTGTTCCAGGGAGGAGATGCTGTGCTGATTTCACTCCCTCTCTGATCAGTCGAACCCTGTGCTTGTTACTCTGCAGACGATCCATGTTCTCAGACTTTCTCAACTACTGTGATGGTGACAATCGGGTTGGTCTGTTCTCTCTCGCTGATGGCTGTCTTGTGCGTGTTGGGATGGCTCCTTGTCTCCCGGAGACAGGTGAGTACAACACTCCCTCAGGACTGACCCTCTGACAGTGTGACACTCCCTCAGTACTGACCCTCTGACCGTGCAGCGCTCCCTCAGTACTGACCCTCTGACAGTGCGGCACTCCCTCAGTACTGACCCTCTGACAGTGCGGCACTCCCTCAGCACTGACTCTCTGACAGTGCGGCACTCCCTCAGTACTGACCCTCTGACAGTGCGGCACTCCCTCAGTACTGACCCTCTGACAGAGCGGCACTCCCTCAGCACTGACTCTCTGACAGTGCGGCACTCCCTCAGTACTGACCCTCTGACAGTGCGGCACTCCCTCAGTACTGACCCTCTGACAGTGCGGCACTCCCTCAGTACTGACCCTCTGACAGTGCGGCACTCCCTCAGGACTGATCCTCTGACAGTGCGGCACTCCCTCAGTACTGACCCTCTGACAGTGCGGCACTCCCTCAGTACTGACCCTCTGACAGTGCGGCACTCCCTCAGTACTGACCCTCTGACAGTGCAGCACTCCCTCAGTACTGATCCTCTGACAGTGCGGCACTCCCTCAGTACTGACCCTCTGACAGTGCAGCACTCCCTCAGTACTGATCCTCTGACAGTGCGGCACTCCCTCAGTACTGACCCTCGGACAGTGCGGCACTCCCTCAGTACTGACCCTCTGACAGTGCGGCACTCCCTCAGTACTGACCCTCTGACAGTGCGGCGCTCCCTCAGTACTGACCCTCTGACAGTGCAGCGCTCCCTCAGTACTGACCCTCTGACAGTGCGGCGCTCCCTCAGTACTGACCCTCTGACAGTGCGGCACTCCCTCAGTACTGACCCTCTGACAGTGCGGCGCTCCCTCAGTACTGACCCTCTGACAGTGCGGCGCTCCCTCAGTACTGACCCTCTGACAGTGCGGCACTCCCTCAGTACTGACCCTCTGAAAGTGCGGCACTCCCTCAGTACTGACCCTCTGACAGTGCGGCACTCCCTCAGTACTGACCCTCTGACAGTGCGACACTCGCTCAGTACTGACCCTCTGACAGTGCGGCACTCCCTCAGTACTGACCCTCTGACAGTGCGGCGCTCCCTCAGTGCTGACCCTCTGACAGTGCGACACTCCCTCAGTACTGATCCTCTGACAGTGCGGCGCTCCCTCAGTAGTGACCCTCTGACAGTACAGCACTCCCTCAGTACTGACCCTCTGACAGTGCGGCACTCCCTCAGTACTGACCCGCTGACAGTGCGGCGCTCCCTCAGTACTGACCCTCTGACGGTGCGGCACTCCTTCAGTACTGACCCTCTGACAGTGCAGCACTCCCTCAGTACTGACCCTCTGATAGTGCAGCACTCCCTCAGTACTGACCCTCTGACAGTGCAGCACTCCCTCAGTACTGACCCTCTGACAGTGCGGCACTCCCTCAGTACTGACCCTCTGACAGCGCAGCACTCCCTCAGTACTGACCCTCTGACAGTGCGGCACTCCCTCAGTACTGACCCTCTGACAGAGCGGCGCTTCCTCCGTACTGACCCTCTGACAGTGCGGCACTCCCTCAGTACTGACCCTCTGACAGTGCGGCGCTTCCTCCGTACTGACCCTCTGACAGTGCAGCACTCCCTCAGTGCTGACCCTCTGACAGTGCGGCGCTCCCTCAGTACTGACCCTCTGACAGTGCGGCACTCCCTCAGTACTGACCCTCTGACAGTGCGGCACTCCCTCAGTACTGACCCTCTGACAGTGCAGCACTCCCTCATTACTGACCCTCTGACAGTGCGGCGCTACCTCAGTACTGACCCTCTGACAGTGCATCTCTCCCTCAGTACTGACCCTCTGACAGTGCTGCACTCCCTCAGTACTGACCCTCTGACAGTGCGGCACTCCCTCAGTAATGACCCTCTGACAGTGCGGCACTCCCTCAGTACTGACCCTCTGACAGTGAAGCACTCCCTCAGTACTGACCCTCTGACAGAGCGGCGCTTCCTCAGTACTGATCCTCTGACAGTGCGGCACTCCCTCAGTACTGACCCTCTGACAGTACAGCACTCCCTCAGTACTGACCCTCTGACAGTGCGGCACTCCCTTAGTACTGACCCTCTGACAGTGCAGCACTCCCTCAGTACTGACCCTCTGACAGTGCGGCGCTCCCTCAGTACTGACCCTCTGACAGTGCATCTCTCCCTCAGTACTGACCCTCTGACAGTGCGGCACTCCCTCAGTACTGACCCTCTGACAGTGCTGCACTCCCTCAGTACTGACCCTCTGACAGTGCGGCACTCCCTCAGTAATGACCCTCTGACAGTCCGGCACTCCCTCAGTACTGACCCTCTGACAGGGCGACACTCCCTCAGTACTGACCCTCTGACAGTGCGGCACTCCCTCAGTACTGACCCTCTGACAGTGCGGCGCTCCCTCAGTACTGACCCTCTGACAGTGCGGCACTCCCTCAGGACTGACCCTCTGACAGTACAGCACACCCTCAGTACTGACCCGCTGACAGTGCGGCGCTCCCTCAGTACTGACCCGCTGACAGTGCGGCAGTCCCTCAGTACTGACCCTCTGACAGTGCGGCGTTCCCTTAGTACTGACCCTCTGACAGAGCGGCGCTTCCTCAGTACTGACCCTCTGACAGTGCGGCGCTCCCTCAGTACTGACCCTCTGACAGTGCTGCACTCCCTCAGTACTGACCCTCTGACAGTACAGCACACCCACAGTACTGACCCTCTGACAGAGCAGCACTCCCTCAGTACTGACCCTCTGACAGTGCGGCGCTCCCTCAGTACAGACCCTCTGACAGTGTGGCACTCCCTCAGTACTGACCCTCTGACAGTACAGCTCACCCTCAGTACTGACCCCCTGACAGAGCAGCACTCCCTTAGTACTGAACCTCTGTCAGTGCGGCGCTCCCTCAGTACTGACCCCCTGACAGTGCAGCACCCCCTCAGTACTGACCCTCTGACAGTGCGGCACTCCCTCAGTACTGACCCTCTGACAGTGCGGCACTCCCTCAGTACTGACCCTCTGACAGTACAGCACACCCTCAGTACTGACCCTCTGACAGAGCAGCACTCCCTCAGTACTGACTCTCTGACAGTGCTGCACTCCCTCAGTACTGACCCTCTGACAGTGTGGCACTCCCTCAGTACTGACCCTCTGACAGTACAGCTCACCCTCAGTACTGACCCCCTGACAGTGCGGCACTCCCTTAGTACTGACCCTCTGTCAGTGCGGCACTCCCTCAGTACTGACCCTCTGACAGTGTGGCACTCCCTCAGTACTGACCCTCTGACAGTACAGCTCACCCTCAGTACTGACCCCCTGACAGTGCGGCACTCCCTTAGTACTGACCCTCTGACAGTGCGGCACTCCCTCAGTACTGACCCTCTGACAGTACAGCTCACCCTCAGTACTGACCCTCTGACAGTGCGGCGCTCCCTCAGTACAGACCCTCTGACAGTGCGGTGCTCCCTCAGTACTGACCCCCTGACAGAGCAGCACTCCCTTAGTACTGACCCTCTGTCAGTGCGGCGCTCCCTCAGTACTGACCCCTGACAGTGCAGCACTCCCTCAGCACTGACCCTCTGACAGTGCGGCACTCCCTCAGTACTGACCCGCTGACAGAGCGGCACTCCCTCAGTACTGACCCTCTGACAGTGCAGCACACCCTCAGTACTGACTCTCTGACAGTACAGCACACCCTCAGTACTGACCCCCTGACAGAGCAGCACTCCCTTAGTACTGACCCTCTGTCAGTGCGGCGCTCCCTCAGTACTGACCCCTGACAGTGCAGCACTCCCTCAGTACTGACCCTCTGACAGAGCAGCACTCCCTCAGTACTGACCCTCTGACAGAGCGGCGCTCCCTCAGTACTGACCCTCTGACAGTACAGCACACCCTCAGTACTGACCCTCTGACAGAGCAGCACTCCCTCAGTACTGACTCTCTGACAGTGCAGCACTCCCTCAGTACTGACCCTCTGACAGTGCGGCACTCCCTCAGTACTGACCCTCTGACAGAGCGGCGCTTCCTCCGTACTGACCCTCTGACAGTGCGGCACTCCCTCAGTACTGACCCTCTGACAGTGCGGCGCTTCCTCCGTACTGACCCTCTGACAGTGCAGCACTCCCTCAGTGCTGACCCTCTGACAGTGCGGCGCTCCCTCAGTACTGACCCTCTGACAGTGCGGCACTCCCTCAGTACTGACCCTCTGACAGTGCGGCACTCCCTCAGTACTGACCCTCTGACAGTGCAGCACTCCCTCATTACTGACCCTCTGACAGTGCGGCGCTACCTCAGTACTGACCCTCTGACAGTGCATCTCTCCCTCAGTACTGACCCTCTGACAGTGCGGCACTCCCTCAGTACTGACCCTCTGACAGTGCTGCACTCCCTCAGTACTGACCCTCTGACAGTGCGGCACTCCCTCAGTAATGACCCTCTGACAGTGCGGCACTCCCTCAGTACTGACCCTCTGACAGTGAAGCACTCCCTCAGTACTGACCCTCTGACAGAGCGGCGCTTCCTCAGTACTGATCCTCTGACAGTGCGGCACACCCTCAGTACTGACCCTCTGACAGTACAGCACTCCCTCAGTACTGACCCTCTGACAGTGCGGCACTCCCTTAGTACTGACCCTCTGACAGTGCAGCACTCCCTCAGTACTGACCCTCTGACAGTGCGGCGCTCCCTCAGTACTGACCCTCTGACAGTGCATCTCTCCCTCAGTACTGACCCTCTGACAGTGCGGCACTCCCTCAGTACTGACCCTCTGACAGTGCTGCACTCCCTCAGTACTGACCCTCTGACAGTGCGGCACTCCCTCAGTAATGACCCTCTGACAGTGCGGCACTCCCTCAGTACTGACCCTCTGACAGGGCGACACTCCCTCAGTACTGACCCTCTGACAGTGCGGCACTCCCTCAGTACTGACCCTCTGACAGTGCGGCGCTCCCTCAGTACTGACCCTCTGACAGTGCGGCACTCCCTCAGGACTGACCCTCTGACAGTACAGCACACCCTCAGTACTGACCCGCTGACAGTGCGGCGCTCCCTCAGTACTGACCCGCTGACAGTGCGGCAGTCCCTCAGTACTGACCCTCTGACAGTGCGGCGTTCCCTTAGTACTGAACCTCTGACAGAGCGGCGCTTCCTCAGTACTGACCCTCTGACAGTGCGGCGCTCCCTCAGTACTGACCCTCTGACAGTGCTGCACTCCCTCAGTACTGACCCTCTGACAGTACAGCACACCCACAGTACTGACCCTCTGACAGAGCAGCACTCCCTCAGTACTGACCCTCTGACAGTGCGGCGCTCCCTCAGTACAGACCCTCTGACAGTGTGGCACTCCCTCAGTACTGACCCTCTGACAGTACAGCTCACCCTCAGTACTGACCCCCTGACAGAGCAGCACTCCCTTAGTACTGAACCTCAGACAGTGCGGCGCTCCCTCAGTACTGACCCTCTGTCAGTGCGGCGCTCCCTCAGTACTGACCCTCTGACAGTGCGGCACTCCCTCAGTACTGACCCCCTGACAGAGCAGCACTCCCTTAGTACTGAACCTCAGACAGTGCAGCACCCCCTCAGTACTGACCCTCTGACAGTGCGGCACTCCCTCAGTACTGACCCTCTGACAGTGCGGCACTCCCTCAGTACTGACCCTCTGACAGTACAGCACACCCTCAGTACTGACCCTCTGACAGAGCAGCACTCCCTCAGTACTGACTCTCTGACAGTGCTGCACTCCCTCAGTACTGACCCTCTGACAGTACAGCACACCCACAGTACTGACCCTCTGACAGAGCAGCACTCCCTCAGTACTGACCCTCTGACAGTGCGGCGCTCCCTCAGTACAGACCCTCTGACAGTGTGGCACTCCCTCAGTACTGACCCTCTGACAGTACAGCTCACCCTCAGTACTGACCCCCTGACAGAGCAGCACTCCCTTAGTACTGACCCTCTGTCAGTGCGGCGCTCCCTCAGTACTGACCCCCTGACAGTGCAGCACCCCCTCAGCACTGACCCTCTGACAGTGCGGCACTCCCTCAGTACTGACCCGCTGACAGAGCGGCACTCCCTCAGTACTGACCCTCTGACAGTGCAGCACACCCTCAGTACTGACTCTCTGACAGTACAGCTCTCCCTCAGTACTGACCCTCTGACAGTGCAGCGCTCCCTCAGTACTGACCCTCTGACAGAGCAGCACTCCCTCAGTACTGACCCTCTGACAGAGCGGCGCTCCCTCAGTACTGACCCTCTGACAGTACAGCACACCCTCAGTACTGACCCTCTGACAGAGCAGCACTCCCTCAGTACTGACTCTCTGACAGTGCAGCACTCCCTCAGTACTGACCCTGTGACAGAGCAGCACTCCCTCAGTACTGACCCTCTGACAGTGCGGCGCTCCCTCAGTACTGACCCCCTGACAGTGCAGCACCCCCTCAGTACTGACCCTCTGACACGCGGCACTCCCTCAGTACTGACCCGCTGACAGTGCGGCACTCCCTCAGTACTGACTCTCTGACAGTGCAGCACTCCCTCAGTACTGACTCTCTGACAGTGCGGCACTCCCTCAGTACTGACCCTGTGACAGAGCAGCACTCCCTCAGTACTGACCCTCTGACAGTGCAGCACCCCCTCAGTACTGACCCTCTGACAGTGCGGCACTCCCTCAGTACTGACCCTCTGACAGAGCAGCACTCCCTCAGTACTGACCCTCTGACAGTGCAGCACCCCCTCAGTACTGACCCTCTGACAGTGCGGCACTCCCTCAGTACTGACCCTCTGACAGTGCGGCACTCCCTCAGTACTGACCCTCTGACAGTGCGGCACTCCCTCAGTACTGACCCTCTGACAGTGCGGCACTCCCTCAGTACTGACCCTCTGACAGTGCGGCTCTCCCTCAGTACTGACCCTCTGACAGTGCAGCACTCCCTCAGTACTGACCCTCTGACAGTGCAGCACTCCCTCAGTACTGACCCTCTGACAGTGCGGCTCTCCCTCAGTACTGACCCTCTGACAGTGCAGCACTCCCTCAGTACTGATCCTCTGACAGTGCAGCACTCCCTCAGTACTGACCCTCTGACAGTACGGCACTCCCTCAGTACTGACCCCCTGACAGTGCAGCACCCCCTCAGTACTGACCCTCTGACAGTGCGGTACTCCCTCAGTGCTGACCATCTGACAGTGCGGCACTCCCTCAGTACTGACCCTCTAACAGGGCAGCGCTCCCTCAGTGCTGACCCTCTGACAGTGCGGCACTCCCTCAGTACTGACCCTCTAACAGGGCAGCACTCCCTCAGTACTGACCCTCTGACAGTGTGGCGCTTCCTCAGTGCTGACCCTCTGACAGTGCGGCACTCCCTCAGTACTGACCCTCTGACATGGCAGCACTCCCTCAGTACTGACCCTCTGACAGTGCAGCACTCCCTCAATACTGACCCTCTGACAGTGCGGCACTCCCTCAGTACTGACCCTCTGACAGTACAGCACACCCTCAGTACTGACCCTCTGATAGAGCAGCACTCCCTCAGTACTGACCCTCTGACAGTGCAGCACTCCTTCAGTACTGATCCTCTGACAGTACAGCACTCCCTCAGTACTGACCCTCTGACAGTGCGGCGCTCCCTCAGTACTGACCCTCTGACAGTGCATCTCTCCCTCAGTACTGACCCTCTGACAGTGCAGCGCTCCCTCAGTGCTGACCCTCTGACAGTGCGGCACTCCCTCAGTACTGACCCTCTGACAGTGCGGCACTCCCTCAGTACTGACCCTCTGACAGTACGGCACTCCCTCAGTACTGACCCCCTGACAGTGCAGCACCCCCTCAGTACTGACCCTCTGACAGTGCGGTACTCCCTCAGTGCTGACCCTCTGACAGTGCGGCACTCCCTCAGTACTGACCCTCTAACAGGGCAGCGCTCCCTCAGTGCTGACCCTCTGACAGTGCGGCACTCCCTCAGTACTGACCCTCTAACAGGGCAGCACTCCCTCAGTACTGACCCTCTGACAGTGTGGCGCTTCCTCAGTGCTGACCCTCTGACAGTGCGGCACTCCCTCAGTACTGACCCTCTGACATGGCAGCACTCCCTCAGTACTGACCCTCTGACAGTGCAGCACTCCCTCAATACTGACCCTCTGACAGTGCGGCACTCCCTCAGTACTGACCCTCTGACAGTACAGCACACCCTCAGTACTGACCCTCTGACAGAGCAGCACTCCCTCAGTACTGACCCTCTGACAGTGCAGCACTCACTCAGTACTGACTCTCTGACAGTGCGGCACTCCCTCACTACTGACCCTCTGACAGAGCAGCACTGCCTCAGTACTGACCCTCTGACAGTGCGGCGCTCCCTCAGTACTGACCCCCTGACAGTGCAGCACCCCCTCAGTACTGACCCTCTGACACGCGGCACTCCCTCAGTACTGACCCGCTGACAGTGCGGCACTCATTCAGTACTGACCCTCTGACAGTGCAGCACTCCTTCAGTACTGACCCTCTGACAGTGCGGCACTCCCTCAGTACTGACCCTCTGACAGTGCGGCACTCCCTCAGTACTGACCCTCTGACAGTGCGGCGCTCCCTCAGTACTGACCCTCTGACAGTGCGGCGCTCCCTCAGTACTGACCCTCTGACAGTGCGGCACTCCCTCAGTACAAACCCTCTGACAGTGCGGCACTCCCTCAGTACTGACCCTCAGACAATGCAGCGCTCCCTCAGTACTGACCCTCTGACAGTGCAGCACTCCCTCAGTACTGACCCTCTGACAGTGCAGCACCCCCTCAGTACTGACCCTCTGACAGTGCAGCACTCCCTCAGTACTGACCCTCTGACGGTGCGGCTCTCCCTCAGTACTGACCCTCTGACAGTGCGGCTCTCCCTCAGTACTGATCCTCTGACAGTGCAGCACTCCCTCAGTACTGACCCTCTGACAGTGCAGCACTCCCTCAGTACTGACCCTCTGACAGTGCAGCACTCCCTCAGTACTGACCCTCTGACAGTGCAGCACTCCCTCAGTACTGACTCTCTGACAGTGCGGCACTCGCTCAGTACTGACCCTCTGACAGTGCGGCACTCCCTCAGTACTGACCCTCTGACAGTGCAGCACTCCCTCAGTACTGACCCTCTGACAGTGCAGCACTCCCTCAGTACTGACTCTCTGACAGTGCGGCACTCCCACAGTACTGACCCTCTGACAGTACGGCACTCCCTCACTACTGACCCCCTGACAGTGCAGCACTCCCTCAGTACTGACCCTCTGACAGTGCAGCACTCCCTCAGTACTGACCCTCTGACAGTGCGGCACTCCCTCAGTACTGACCCTCTGACAGTGCGGCACTCCCTCAGTACTGACCCTCTGACAGTGCGGCACTCCTTCAGTACTGACCCTCTGACAGTGCGGCACTCCCTCAGTACTGACCCTCTGACAGTGCAGCACTCCCTCAGTACTGACCCTCTGACAGTGCAGCACTCCCTCAGTACTGACCCTCTGACAGTGCAGCACTCCCTCAGTACTGACGCTCTGACAGTACGGCACTCCCTCAGTACTGACCCTCTGACACTGCGGCTCCCTCAGTACTGACCCTCTGACAGTGCGGCGCTCCCTCAGTACTGACCCTCTGACAGTGCGGCACTCCCTCAGTACTGACCCTCTGACAGTGCAGCACTCCCTCAGTACTGACCCTCTGACAGTGCGGCACTCCCACAGTACTGACCCTCTGACAGTACGGCACTCCCTCAGTACTGACCCCCTGACAGTGCGGTACTTCCTCAGTGCTGACCCTCTGACAGTGCGGCACTCCCTCAGTACTGACCCTCTAACAGGGCAGCACTCCCTCAGTACTGACCCTCTGACAGTGTGGCGCTTCCTCAGTGCTGACCCTCTGACAGTGCGGCACTCCCTCAGTACTGACCCTCTGACAGTGCGGCACTCCCTCAGAACTGACCCTCTGACAGTGCAGCACTCCCTCAATACTGACCCTCTGACAGTGCGGCACTCCCTCAGTACTGACCCTCTGACAGTGCGGCACTCCCTCGGTACTGACCCTCTGACAGTGCGGCACTCCCTCTGTACTGACCCTCTGACAGTGCGGCACTCCCTCAGTACTGACCCTCTGACAGTGCTGCACTCCCTCAGTACTGACCCTCTGACAGTGCAGCACTCCCTCAGTACTGACCCTCTGACAGGGCAGCACTCCCTCAGTACTGACCCTCTGACAGTGCAGCACTCCCTCAGTACTGACCCTCTGACAGTGCAGCACTCCCTCAGTACTGACCCTCTGACAGTGCAGCACTCCCTCAGTACTGACCCTCTGACAGTGCAGCACTCCCTCAGTACTGACACTCTGACAGTGCTGCACTCCCTCAGTACTGACCCTCTGACAGTGCAGCACTCCTTCAGTACTGATCCTCTGACAGTACAGCACTCACGCAGTACTGACCCTCTGACAGTGCGGCGCTCCCTCAGTACTGACCCTCTGACAGTGCATCTCTCCCTCAGTACTGACCCTCTGACAGTGCAGCGCTCCCTCAGTGCTGACCCTCTGACAGTGCGGCACTCCCTCAGTACTGACCCTCTGACAGTGCGGCACTCCCTCAGTACTGACCCTCTGACAGTACGGCACTCCCTCAGTACTGACCCCCTGACAGTGCAGCACCCCCTCAGTACTGACCCTCTGACAGTGCGGTACTCCCTCAGTGCTGACCCTCTGACAGTGCGGCACTCCCTCAGTACTGACCCTCTAACAGGGCAGCGCTCCCTCAGTGCTGTCCCTCTGACAGTGCGGCACTCCCTCAGTACTGACCCTCTAACAGGGCAGCACTCCCTCAGTACTGACCCTCTGACAGTGTGGCGCTTCCTCAGTGCTGACCCTCTGACAGTGCGGCACTCCCTCAGTACTGACCCTCTGACATGGCAGCACTCCCTCAGTACTGACCCTCTGACAGTGCAGCACTCCCTCAATACTGACCCTCTGACAGTGCGGCACTCCCTCAGTACTGACCCTCTGACAGTACAGCACACCCTCAGTACTGACCCTCTGACAGAGCAGCACTCCCTCAGTACTGACCCTCTGACAGTGCAGCACTCACTCAGTACTGACTCTCTGACAGTGCGGCACTCCCTCACTACTGACCCTCTGACAGAGCAGCACTGCCTCAGTACTGACCCTCTGACAGTGCGGCGCTCCCTCAGTACTGACCCCCTGACAGTGCAGCACCCCCTCAGTACTGACCCTCTGACACGCGGCACTCCCTCAGTACTGACCCGCTGACAGTGCGGCACTCCTTCAGTACTGACCCTCTGACAGTGCAGCACTCCTTCAGTACTGACCCTCTGACTGAGCGGCGCTTCCTCAGTACTGACCCTCTGACAGTACAGCACTCCCTCAGTACTGACCCTCTGACAGTGCAGCACTCCCTCAGTACTGACCCTCTGACAGTGCAGCACTCCCTCAGTACTGACCCTCTGACGGTGCGGCTCTCCCTCAGTACTGACCCTCTGACAGTGCGGCACTCCCTCAGTACTGACCCTCTGATGGTGCGGCACTCCCTCAGTACTGACCCTCTGACAGTGCGGCACTCCCTCAGTACTGACCCTCTGACAGTGCAGCACTCCCTCAGTACTGACCCTCTGACGGTGCGGCTCTCCCTCAGTACTGATCCTCTGACAGTGCAGCACTCCCTCAGTACTGACCCTCTGACAGTGCAGCACTCCCTCAGTACTGACCCTCTGACAGTGCAGCACTCCCTCAGTACTGACCCTCTGACAGTGCAGCACTCCCTCAGTACTGACCCTCTGACAGTGCAGCACTCCCTCAGTACTGACCCTCTGACAGTGCAGCACTCCCTCAGTACTGACACTCTGACAGTGCTGCACTCCCTCAGTACTGACCCTCTGACAGTGCAGCGCTCCCTCAGTGCTGACCCTCTGACAGTGCGGCACTCCCACAGTACTGACCCTCTGACAGTACGGCACTCCCTCAGTACTGACCCCCTGACAGTGCGGTACTTCCTCAGTGCTGACCCTCTGACAGTGCGGCACTCCCTCAGTACTGACCCTCTAACAGGGCAGCGCTCCCTCAGTGCTGACCCTCTGACAGTGCGGCACTCCCTCAGTACTGACCCTCTAACAGGGCAGCACTCCCTCAGTACTGACCCTCTGACAGTGTGGCGCTTCCTCAGTGCTGACCCTCTGACAGTGCGGCACTCCCTCAGTACTGACCCTCTGACAGTGCGGCACTCCCTCAGGACTGACCCTCTGACATGGCAGCACTCCCTCAGAACTGACCCTCTGACAGTGCAGCACTCCCTCAATACTGACCCTCTGACAGTGCGGCACTCCCTCAGTACTGACCCTCTGACAGTGCGGCACTCCCTCGGTACTGACCCTCTGACAGTGCGGCACTCCCTCTGTACTGACCCTCTGACAGTGCGGCACTCCCTCAGTACTGACCCTCTGACAGTGCGGCACTCCCTCAGTTCTGACCCTCTGACAGTGCAGCACTCCCTCAGTGCTGACCCTCTGACAGAGCGGCACTCCCTCAGTACTAACCCTCTGACAGTGCTGCACTCCCTCAGTACTGACCCTCTGACAGAGCAGCACTCCCTCAGTACTGACCCTCTGACAGTGCGGCGCTCCCTCAGTACTGACCCCCTGACAGTGCAGCACTCCCTCAGTACTGACCCTCTGACAGTGCGGCACTCCCTCAGTACTGCCCCTCTGACAGTGCAGCACTCCCTCAGTACTGACCCTCTGACAGTGCGGCGCTCCCTCAGTACTGACCCTCTGACAGTGCTGCACTCCCTCAGTACTGACCCTCTGACAGTGCGGCACTCCCTCAGTACTGACCCTCTGACAGTGCAGCACTCCCTCAGTACTGACCCTCTGACAGTGCGGTACTCCCTCAGTACTGACCCCCTGACAGTGCAGCACCCCCTCAGTACTGACCCTCTGACAGTGCAGCACTCCCTCAGTACTGACCCTCTGACAGTGCAGCACTCCCTCAGTACTGACCATCTGACAGTGCGGAGCTCCCTCACGACTGACCCTCTGACAGTGTGGCACTCCCTCAGTACTGACCCTCTGACAGTGCAGCACCCCCTCAGTACTGACCCTCTGACAGTGCAGCACTCCCTCAGTACTGACCCTCTGACAGTGCAGCACTCCCTCAGTACTGACCATCTGACAGTGCGGAGCTCCCTCACGACTGACCCTCTGACAGTGTGGCACTCCCTCAGTACTGACCCTCTGACAGTGTGGCACTCCCTCAGTACTGACCCTCTGACAGTGCGGTGCTCCCTCAGTACTGACCCTTTGACAGCGCAGCACTCCCTCAGTACTGACCCTCTGACAGTGCGGAGCTCCCTCAGGACTGACCCTCTGACAGTGCAGCACTCCCTCAGTACTGACCCTCTGACAGTGCAGCACTCCCTCAGTACTGACCCTCTGACAGTGCGGAGCTCCCTCAGTACTGACCCTCTGACAGTGCGGCACTCCCTCATTACTGACCATCTGACAGTGCGGCACTCCCTCAGTACTGACACTCTGACAGTGCGCACTCCCTCAGTACTGACCATCTGACAGTATGGCACTCCCTCAATACTGACCCCCTGACAGTGCGGCACCCCCTCAGTACTGACCCTCTGACAGTGCGGCACTCCCTCAGTACTGACCCTCTGACAGTGCGCACTCCCTCAGTACTGACCCTCTGACAGTGCAGCACTCCCTCAGTACTGACCCTCTGACAGTGCGACACTCCCTCAGTACTGACCCTCTGACAGTGCGACATTCCCTCAGTACTGACCCTCTGACAGTACAGCACACCCTCAGTACTGACCCTCTGACAGAGCAGCACTCCCTCAGTACTGACTCTCTGACAGTGCAGCACTCCCTCAGTACTGACCCTGTGACAGAGCAGCACTCCCTCAGTACTGACCCTCTGACAGTGCGGCGCTCCCTCAGTACTGACCCCCTGACAGTGCAGCACCCCCTCAGTACTGACCCTCTGACACGCGGCACTCCCTCAGTACTGACCCGCTGACAGTGCGGCACTCCCTCAGTACTGACTCTCTGACAGTGCAGCACTCCCTCAGTACTGACTCTCTGACAGTGCGGCACTCCCTCAGTACTGACCCTGTGACAGAGCAGCACTCCCTCAGTACTGACCCTCTGACAGTGCAGCACCCCCTCAGTACTGACCCTCTGACAGTGCGGCACTCCCTCAGTACTGACCCTCTGACAGAGCAGCACTCCCTCAGTACTGACCCTCTGACAGTGCAGCACCCCCTCAGTACTGACCCTCTGACAGTGCGGCACTCCCTCAGTACTGACCCTCTGACAGTGCGGCACTCCCTCAGTACTGACCCTCTGACAGTGCGGCACTCCCTCAGTACTGACCCTCTGACAGTGCGGCACTCCCTCAGTACTGACCCTCTGACAGTGCGGCTCTCCCTCAGTACTGACCCTCTGACAGTGCAGCACTCCCTCAGTACTGACCCTCTGACAGTGCAGCACTCCCTCAGTACTGACCCTCTGACAGTGCGGCTCTCCCTCAGTACTGACCCTCTGACAGTGCAGCACTCCCTCAGTACTGATCCTCTGACAGTGCAGCACTCCCTCAGTACTGACCCTCTGACAGTACGGCACTCCCTCAGTACTGACCCCCTGACAGTGCAGCACCCCCTCAGTACTGACCCTCTGACAGTGCGGTACTCCCTCAGTGCTGACCATCTGACAGTGCGGCACTCCCTCAGTACTGACCCTCTAACAGGGCAGCGCTCCCTCAGTGCTGACCCTCTGACAGTGCGGCACTCCCTCAGTACTGACCCTCTAACAGGGCAGCACTCCCTCAGTACTGACCCTCTGACAGTGTGGCGCTTCCTCAGTGCTGACCCTCTGACAGTGCGGCACTCCCTCAGTACTGACCCTCTGACATGGCAGCACTCCCTCAGTACTGACCCTCTGACAGTGCAGCACTCCCTCAATACTGACCCTCTGACAGTGCGGCACTCCCTCAGTACTGACCCTCTGACAGTACAGCACACCCTCAGTACTGACCCTCTGATAGAGCAGCACTCCCTCAGTACTGACCCTCTGACAGTGCAGCACTCCTTCAGTACTGATCCTCTGACAGTACAGCACTCCCTCAGTACTGACCCTCTGACAGTGCGGCGCTCCCTCAGTACTGACCCTCTGACAGTGCATCTCTCCCTCAGTACTGACCCTCTGACAGTGCAGCGCTCCCTCAGTGCTGACCCTCTGACAGTGCGGCACTCCCTCAGTACTGACCCTCTGACAGTGCGGCACTCCCTCAGTACTGACCCTCTGACAGTACGGCACTCCCTCAGTACTGACCCCCTGACAGTGCAGCACCCCCTCAGTACTGACCCTCTGACAGTGCGGTACTCCCTCAGTGCTGACCCTCTGACAGTGCGGCACTCCCTCAGTACTGACCCTCTAACAGGGCAGCGCTCCCTCAGTGCTGACCCTCTGACAGTGCGGCACTCCCTCAGTACTGACCCTCTAACAGGGCAGCACTCCCTCAGTACTGACCCTCTGACAGTGTGGCGCTTCCTCAGTGCTGACCCTCTGACAGTGCGGCACTCCCTCAGTACTGACCCTCTGACATGGCAGCACTCCCTCAGTACTGACCCTCTGACAGTGCAGCACTCCCTCAATACTGACCCTCTGACAGTGCGGCACTCCCTCAGTACTGACCCTCTGACAGTACAGCACACCCTCAGTACTGACCCTCTGACAGAGCAGCACTCCCTCAGTACTGACCCTCTGACAGTGCAGCACTCACTCAGTACTGACTCTCTGACAGTGCGGCACTCCCTCACTACTGACCCTCTGACAGAGCAGCACTGCCTCAGTACTGACCCTCTGACAGTGCGGCGCTCCCTCAGTACTGACCCCCTGACAGTGCAGCACCCCCTCAGTACTGACCCTCTGACACGCGGCACTCCCTCAGTACTGACCCGCTGACAGTGCGGCACTCATTCAGTACTGACCCTCTGACAGTGCAGCACTCCTTCAGTACTGACCCTCTGACAGTGCGGCACTCCCTCAGTACTGACCCTCTGACAGTGCGGCACTCCCTCAGTACTGACCCTCTGACAGTGCGGCGCTCCCTCAGTACTGACCCTCTGACAGTGCGGCGCTCCCTCAGTACTGACCCTCTGACAGTGCGGCACTCCCTCAGTACAAACCCTCTGACAGTGCGGCACTCCCTCAGTACTGACCCTCAGACAATGCAGCGCTCCCTCAGTACTGACCCTCTGACAGTGCAGCACTCCCTCAGTACTGACCCTCTGACAGTGCAGCACCCCCTCAGTACTGACCCTCTGACAGTGCAGCACTCCCTCAGTACTGACCCTCTGACGGTGCGGCTCTCCCTCAGTACTGACCCTCTGACAGTGCGGCTCTCCCTCAGTACTGATCCTCTGACAGTGCAGCACTCCCTCAGTACTGACCCTCTGACAGTGCAGCACTCCCTCAGTACTGACCCTCTGACAGTGCAGCACTCCCTCAGTACTGACCCTCTGACAGTGCAGCACTCCCTCAGTACTGACTCTCTGACAGTGCGGCACTCGCTCAGTACTGACCCTCTGACAGTGCGGCACTCCCTCAGTACTGACCCTCTGACAGTGCAGCACTCCCTCAGTACTGACCCTCTGACAGTGCAGCACTCCCTCAGTACTGACTCTCTGACAGTGCGGCACTCCCACAGTACTGACCCTCTGACAGTACGGCACTCCCTCACTACTGACCCCCTGACAGTGCAGCACTCCCTCAGTACTGACCCTCTGACAGTGCAGCACTCCCTCAGTACTGACCCTCTGACAGTGCGGCACTCCCTCAGTACTGACCCTCTGACAGTGCGGCACTCCCTCAGTACTGACCCTCTGACAGTGCGGCACTCCTTCAGTACTGACCCTCTGACAGTGCGGCACTCCCTCAGTACTGACCCTCTGACAGTGCAGCACTCCCTCAGTACTGACCCTCTGACAGTGCAGCACTCCCTCAGTACTGACCCTCTGACAGTGCAGCACTCCCTCAGTACTGACGCTCTGACAGTACGGCACTCCCTCAGTACTGACCCTCTGACACTGCGGCTCCCTCAGTACTGACCCTCTGACAGTGCGGCGCTCCCTCAGTACTGACCCTCTGACAGTGCGGCACTCCCTCAGTACTGACCCTCTGACAGTGCAGCACTCCCTCAGTACTGACCCTCTGACAGTGCGGCACTCCCACAGTACTGACCCTCTGACAGTACGGCACTCCCTCAGTACTGACCCCCTGACAGTGCGGTACTTCCTCAGTGCTGACCCTCTGACAGTGCGGCACTCCCTCAGTACTGACCCTCTAACAGGGCAGCACTCCCTCAGTACTGACCCTCTGACAGTGTGGCGCTTCCTCAGTGCTGACCCTCTGACAGTGCGGCACTCCCTCAGTACTGACCCTCTGACAGTGCGGCACTCCCTCAGGACTGACCCTCTGACATGGCAGCACTCCCTCAGAACTGACCCTCTGACAGTGCAGCACTCCCTCAATACTGACCCTCTGACAGTGCGGCACTCCCTCAGTACTGACCCTCTGACAGTGCGGCACTCCCTCGGTACTGACCCTCTGACAGTGCGGCACTCCCTCTGTACTGACCCTCTGACAGTGCGGCACTCCCTCAGTACTGACCCTCTGACAGTGCTGCACTCCCTCAGTACTGACCCTCTGACAGTGCAGCACTCCCTCAGTACTGACCCTCTGACAGGGCAGCACTCCCTCAGTACTGACCCTCTGACAGTGCAGCACTCCCTCAGTACTGACCCTCTGACAGTGCAGCACTCCCTCAGTACTGACCCTCTGACAGTGCAGCACTCCCTCAGTACTGACCCTCTGACAGTGCAGCACTCCCTCAGTACTGACACTCTGACAGTGCTGCACTCCCTCAGTACTGACCCTCTGACAGTGCAGCACTCCTTCAGTACTGATCCTCTGACAGTACAGCACTCACGCAGTACTGACACTCTGACAGTGCGGCGCTCCCTCAGTACTGACCCTCTGACAGTGCATCTCTCCCTCAGTACTGACCCTCTGACAGTGCAGCGCTCCCTCAGTGCTGACCCTCTGACAGTGCGGCACTCCCTCAGTACTGACCCTCTGACAGTGCGGCACTCCCTCAGTACTGACCCTCTGACAGTACGGCACTCCCTCAGTACTGACCCCCTGACAGTGCAGCACCCCCTCAGTACTGACCCTCTGACAGTGCGGTACTCCCTCAGTGCTGACCCTCTGACAGTGCGGCACTCCCTCAGTACTGACCCTCTAACAGGGCAGCGCTCCCTCAGTGCTGTCCCTCTGACAGTGCGGCACTCCCTCAGTACTGACCCTCTAACAGGGCAGCACTCCCTCAGTACTGACCCTCTGACAGTGTGGCGCTTCCTCAGTGCTGACCCTCTGACAGTGCGGCACTCCCTCAGTACTGACCCTCTGACATGGCAGCACTCCCTCAGTACTGACCCTCTGACAGTGCAGCACTCCCTCAATACTGACCCTCTGACAGTGCGGCACTCCCTCAGTACTGACCCTCTGACAGTACAGCACACCCTCAGTACTGACCCTCTGACAGAGCAGCACTCCCTCAGTACTGACCCTCTGACAGTGCAGCACTCACTCAGTACTGACTCTCTGACAGTGCGGCACTCCCTCACTACTGACCCTCTGACAGAGCAGCACTGCCTCAGTACTGACCCTCTGACAGTGCGGCGCTCCCTCAGTACTGACCCCCTGACAGTGCAGCACCCCCTCAGTACTGACCCTCTGACACGCGGCACTCCCTCAGTACTGACCCGCTGACAGTGCGGCACTCCTTCAGTACTGACCCTCTGACAGTGCAGCACTCCTTCAGTACTGACCCTCTGACTGAGCGGCGCTTCCTCAGTACTGACCCTCTGACAGTACAGCACTCCCTCAGTACTGACCCTCTGACAGTGCAGCACTCCCTCAGTACTGACCCTCTGACAGTGCAGCACTCCCTCAGTACTGACCCTCTGACGGTGCGGCTCTCCCTCAGTACTGACCCTCTGACAGTGCGGCACTCCCTCAGTACTGACCCTCTGATGGTGCGGCACTCCCTCAGTACTGACCCTCTGACAGTGCGGCACTCCCTCAGTACTGACCCTCTGACAGTGCAGCACTCCCTCAGTACTGACCCTCTGACGGTGCGGCTCTCCCTCAGTACTGATCCTCTGACAGTGCAGCACTCCCTCAGTACTGACCCTCTGACAGTGCAGCACTCCCTCAGTACTGACCCTCTGACAGTGCAGCACTCCCTCAGTACTGACCCTCTGACAGTGCAGCACTCCCTCAGTACTGACCCTCTGACAGTGCAGCACTCCCTCAGTACTGACCCTCTGACAGTGCAGCACTCCCTCAGTACTGACACTCTGACAGTGCTGCACTCCCTCAGTACTGACCCTCTGACAGTGCAGCGCTCCCTCAGTGCTGACCCTCTGACAGTGCGGCACTCCCACAGTACTGACCCTCTGACAGTACGGCACTCCCTCAGTACTGACCCCCTGACAGTGCGGTACTTCCTCAGTGCTGACCCTCTGACAGTGCGGCACTCCCTCAGTACTGACCCTCTAACAGGGCAGCGCTCCCTCAGTGCTGACCCTCTGACAGTGCGGCACTCCCTCAGTACTGACCCTCTAACAGGGCAGCACTCCCTCAGTACTGACCCTCTGACAGTGTGGCGCTTCCTCAGTGCTGACCCTCTGACAGTGCGGCACTCCCTCAGTACTGACCCTCTGACAGTGCGGCACTCCCTCAGGACTGACCCTCTGACATGGCAGCACTCCCTCAGAACTGACCCTCTGACAGTGCAGCACTCCCTCAATACTGACCCTCTGACAGTGCGGCACTCCCTCAGTACTGACCCTCTGACAGTGCGGCACTCCCTCGGTACTGACCCTCTGACAGTGCGGCACTCCCTCTGTACTGACCCTCTGACAGTGCGGCACTCCCTCAGTACTGACCCTCTGACAGTGCGGCACTCCCTCAGTTCTGACCCTCTGACAGTGCAGCACTCCCTCAGTGCTGACCCTCTGACAGAGCGGCACTCCCTCAGTACTAACCCTCTGACAGTGCTGCACTCCCTCAGTACTGACCCTCTGACAGAGCAGCACTCCCTCAGTACTGACCCTCTGACAGTGCGGCGCTCCCTCAGTACTGACCCCCTGACAGTGCAGCACTCCCTCAGTACTGACCCTCTGACAGTGCGGCACTCCCTCAGTACTGCCCCTCTGACAGTGCAGCACTCCCTCAGTACTGACCCTCTGACAGTGCGGCGCTCCCTCAGTACTGACCCTCTGACAGTGCTGCACTCCCTCAGTACTGACCCTCTGACAGTGCGGCACTCCCTCAGTACTGACCCTCTGACAGTGCAGCACTCCCTCAGTACTGACCCTCTGACAGTGCGGTACTCCCTCAGTACTGACCCCCTGACAGTGCAGCACCCCCTCAGTACTGACCCTCTGACAGTGCAGCACTCCCTCAGTACTGACCCTCTGACAGTGCAGCACTCCCTCAGTACTGACCATCTGACAGTGCGGAGCTCCCTCACGACTGACCCTCTGACAGTGTGGCACTCCCTCAGTACTGACCCTCTGACAGTGCAGCACCCCCTCAGTACTGACCCTCTGACAGTGCAGCACTCCCTCAGTACTGACCCTCTGACAGTGCAGCACTCCCTCAGTACTGACCATCTGACAGTGCGGAGCTCCCTCACGACTGACCCTCTGACAGTGTGGCACTCCCTCAGTACTGACCCTCTGACAGTGTGGCACTCCCTCAGTACTGACCCTCTGACAGTGCGGTGCTCCCTCAGTACTGACCCTTTGACAGCGCAGCACTCCCTCAGTACTGACCCTCTGACAGTGCGGAGCTCCCTCAGGACTGACCCTCTGACAGTGCAGCACTCCCTCAGTACTGACCCTCTGACAGTGCAGCACTCCCTCAGTACTGACCCTCTGACAGTGCGGAGCTCCCTCAGTACTGACCCTCTGACAGTGCGGCACTCCCTCATTACTGACCATCTGACAGTGCGGCACTCCCTCAGTACTGACACTCTGACAGTGCGCACTCCCTCAGTACTGACCATCTGACAGTATGGCACTCCCTCAATACTGACCCCCTGACAGTGCGGCACCCCCTCAGTACTGACCCTCTGACAGTGCGGCACTCCCTCAGTACTGACCCTCTGACAGTGCGCACTCCCTCAGTACTGACCCTCTGACAGTGCAGCACTCCCTCAGTACTGACCCTCTGACAGTGCGACACTCCCTCAGTACTGACCCTCTGACAGTGCGACATTCCCTCAGTACTGACCCTCTGACAGTGCGGCACTCCCCCAGTACTGACCCTCTGACAGTGCGGCACTCCCTCAGTACTGACCCCCTGACAGTGCGGCACTCCCTCAGTACTGACCCTCTGGCAGTGCGGCACTCCCTCAGTACTGACTCTCTGACAGTGCAGCACTCCCTCAGTACTGACTCTCTGACAGTGCGGCACTCCCTCAGTACTGACCCTGTGACAGAGCAGCACTCCCTCAGTACTGACCCTCTGACAGTGCGGCGCTCCCTCAGTACTGACCCCCTGACAGTGCAGCACCCCCTCAGTACTGACCCTCTGACACGCGGCACTCCCTCAGTACTGACCCTCTGACAGTGCGGCACTCCCTCAGTACTGACCCTCTGACAGTGCAGCACTCCCTCAGTACTGACCCTCTGACAGTGCGGCACTCCCTCAGTACTGACCCTCTGACAGTGCGGCACTCCCTCAGTACTGACCCTCTGACAGAGCGGCGCTTCCTCAGTACTGACCCTCTGACAGTGCAGCACCCCCTCAGTACTGACCCTCTGACAGTGCGGCACTCCCTCAGTACTGACCCTCTGACAGTGCAGCACTCCCTCAGTACTGACCCTCTGACAGTGCAGCACCCCCTCAGTACTGACCCTCTGACAGTGCGGCACTCCCTCAATACTGACCCTCTGACAGTGCGGCACTCCCTCAGTACTGACCCTCTGACAGTGCAGCACTCCCTCAGTACTGACCCTCTGACAGTGCAGCACTCCCTCAGTACTGACCCTCTGACAGTGCGGCTCTCCCTCAGTACTGATCCTCTGACAGTGCAGCACTCCCTCAGTACTGACCCTCTGACAGTGCTGCACTCGCTCAGTACGGACCCTCTGACAGTGCAGCGCTCCCTCAGTGCTGACCCTCTGACAGTGCGGCACTCCCTCAGTACTGAACCTCTGACAGTGCGGCACTCCCTCAGTACTGATCCTCTGACAGTACGGCACTCCCTCAGTACTGACCCCCTGACAGTGCAGCACCCCCTCAGTACTGACCCTCTGACAGTGCGGTACTCCCTCAGTGCTGACCCTCTGACAGTGCGGCACTCCCTCAGTACTGACCCTCTGACAGTGCGGAGCTCCCTCAGGACTGACCCTCTGACAGTGCAGCACTCCCTCAGTACTGACCCTCTGACAGTGCAGCACTCCCTCAGGACTGACCCTCTGACAGTGCGGAGCTCCCTCAGGACTGACCCTCTGACAGTGCAGCACTCCCTCAGTACTGACCATCTGACAGTGCGGAGCTCCCTCACGACTGACCCTCTGACAGTGTGGCACTCCCTCAGTACTGACCCTCTGACAGTGTGGCACTCCCTCAGTACTGACCCTCTGACAGTGCGGTGCTCCCTCAGTACTGACCCTTTGACAGTGCAGCACTCCCTCAGTACTGACCCTCTGACAGTGCGGAGCTCCCTCAGGACTGACCCTCTGACAGTGCGGAGCTCCCTCAGGACTGACCCTCTGACAGTGCAGCACTCCCTCAGTACTGACCCTCTGACAGTGCGGCACTCCCTCATTACTGACCCTCTGACAGTGCAGCACTCCCTCAGTACTGACCATCTGACAGTGCGGCACTCCCTCAGTACTGACCCTCTGACAGTGCGGCACTCCCTCAGTACTGACACTCTGACAGTGCGCACTCCCTCAGTACTGACCATCTGACAGTATGGCACTCCCTCAATACTGACCCCCTGACAGTGCGGCACCCCCTCAGTACTGACCCTCTGACAGTGCGGCACTCCCTCAGTACTGACCCTCTGATAGTATGGCACTCCCTCAGTACTGACCCCCTGACAGTGCGGCACCCCCTTAGTACTGACCCTCTGACAGTGCGGCACTCCCTCAGTACTGACCCTCTGACAGTGCGCACTCCCTCAGTACTGACCCTCTGACAGTGTGGCACTCCCTCAGTACTGACCCTCTGACAGTGCGGCACTCCCTCAGTACTGACCCCCTGACAGTGCGGCACTCCCTCAGTACTGACCCTCTGGCAGTGCGACACTCCCTCAGTACTGACTCTCTGACAGTGCAGCACTCCCTCAGTACTGACCCTCTGACAGTGCAGCACTCCCTCAGTACTGACTCTCTGACAGTGCGGCACTCCCTCAGTACTGACCCTGTGACAGAGCAGCACTCCCTCAGTACTGACCCTCTGACAGTGCGGCGCTCCCTCAGTACTGACCCCCTGACAGTGCAGCACCCCCTCAGTACTGACCCTCTGACACGCGGCACTCCCTCAGTACTGACCCGCTGACAGTGCGGCACTCCTTCAGTACTGACCCTCTGACAGTGCAGCACTCCTTCAGTACTGACCCTCTGACAGAGCGGCGCTTCCTCAGTACTGACCCTCTGACAGTGCGGCACTCCCTCAGTACTGACCCTCTGACAGTGCGGCACTCCCTCAGTACTGACCCTCTGACAGTGCGGCACTCCCTCAGTACTGACCCTCTGACAGTGCGGCACTCCCTCAGTACTGACCCTCTGACAGTGCGGCACTCCCTCAGTACTGACCCTCTGACAGTGCAGCACTCCCTCAGTACTGACCCTCTGACAGTGCAGCACTCCCTCAGTACTGACCCTCTGACAGTGCAGCACTCCCTCAGTACTGACCCTCTGACAGTGCGGCACTCCCTCAGTACTGACCCTCTGACAGTGCGGCACTCCCTCAGTACTGACCCTCTGACAGTGCGGCACTCCCTCAGTACTGACCCTCTGACAGTGCGGCACTCCCTCAGTACTGACCCTCTGACAGTGCGGCACTCCCTCAGTACTGACCCTCTGACAGTGCGGCACTCCCTCAGTACTGACCCTCTGACAGTGCTGCACTCCCTCAGTACTGACCCTCTGACAGTGCAGCGCTCCCTCAGTGCTGACCCTCTGACAGTGCGGCACTCCCTCAGTACTGAACCTCTGACAGTGCGGCACTCCCTCAGTACTGATCCTCTGACAGTACGGCACTCCCTCAGTACTGACCCCCTGACAGTGCAGCACCCCCTCAGTACTGACCCTCTGACAGTGCGGTACTCCCTCAGTGCTGACCCTCTGACAGTGCGGCACTCCCTCAGTACTGACCCTCTAACAGGGCAGCGCTCCCTCAGTGCTGACCCTCTGACAGTGCGGCACTCCCTCAGTACTGACCCTCTAACAGGGCAGCACTCCCTCAGTACTGACCCTCTGACAGTGTGGCGCTTCCTCAGTGCTGACGCTCTGACAGTGCGGCACTCCCTCAGTACTGACCCTCTGACATGGCAGCACTCCCTCAGTACTGACCCTCTGACAGTGCAGCACTCCCTCAATACTGACCCTCTGACAGTGCGGCACTCCCTCAGTACTGACCCTCTGACAGTAGAGCACACCCTCAGTACTGACCCTCTGACAGAGCAGCACTCCCTCAGTACTGACCCTCTGACAGTGCAGCACTCAATCAGTACTGACTCTCTGACAGTGCGGCACTCCCTCAGTACTGACCCTCTGACAGTGCAGCACTCCCTCACTACTGACCCTCTGACAGAGCAGCACTCCCTCAGTACTGACCCTCTGACAGTGCGGCGCTCCCTCAGTACTGACCGCCTGACAGTGCAGCACCCCCTCAGTACTGACCCTCTGACACGCGGCACTCCCTCAGTACTGACCCGCTGACAGTGCGGCACTCCTTCAGTACTGACCCTCTGACAGTGCAGCACTCCTTCAGTACTGACCCTCTGACTGAGCGGCGCTTTCTCAGTACTGACCCTCTGACAGTGCGGCACTCCCTCAGTACTGACCCTCTGACAGTGCGGCACTCCCTCAGTACTGACCCTCTGACAGTGCGGAGCTCCCTCACGACTGACCCTCTGACAGTGCGGCGCTCCCTCAGTACTGACCCTCTGACAGTGCGGCACTCCCTCAGTACAAACCCTCTGACAGTGCAGCGCTCCCTCAGTACTGACCCTCTGACAGAGCAGCACTCCCTCAGTACTGACCCTCTGACAGTGCGGCACTCCCTCAGTACTGACCCTCTGACAGTGCGGCACTCCCTCAGTACTGACCCTCTGACAGTGCTGCACTCCCTCAGTACTGACCCTCTGACAGTGCAGCACTCCCTCAGTACTGACCCTCTGACGGTGCGGCTCTCCCTCAGTACTGATCCTCTGACAGTGCAGCACTCCCTCAGTACTGACCCTCTGACAGTGCGGCACTCCCTCAGTACTGACCCTCTGACATTGCGTTACTCCCTCAGTACTGACCCTCTGACAGTGCAGCACTCCCTCAGTACTGACCCTCTGACAGTGCAGCACTCCCTCAGTACTGACCCTCTGACAGTGCAGCACTCCCTCAGTACTGACCCTCTGACAGTGCGGCACTCCCTCAGTACTGACGCTCTGACAGTGCGGCGCTCCCTCAGTACTGACCCTCTGACAGTGCAGCGCTCCCTCAGTACTGACCCTCTGACAGTGCGGCACTCCCTCAGTACTGACCCTCTGACAGTGCGGCACTCCCTCAGTACTGACCCTCTGACAGGGCGGCACTCCCTCAGTACTGACCCTCTGACAGTGCGGCACTCCCTCAGTACTGACCCTCTGACAGTGCTGCACTCCCTCAGTACTGACCCTCTGACAGTGCAGCGCTCCCTCAGTGCTGACCCTCTGACAGTGCGGCACTCCCACAGTACTGACCCTCTGACAGTGCGGCACTCCCTCAGTACTGACCCTCTGACAGTACGGCACTGCCTCAGTACTGACCCCCTGACAGTGCGGTACTTCCTCAGTGCTGACCCTCTGACAGTGCGGCACTCCCTCAGTACTGACCCTCTAACAGGGCAGCGCTCCCTCAGTGCTGACCCTCTGACAGTGCGGCACTCCCTCAGTACTGACCCTCTAACAGGGCAGCACTCCCTCAGTACTGACCCTCTGACAGTGTGGCGCTTCCTCAGTGCTGACCCTCTGACAGTGCGGCACTCCCTCAGTACTGACCCTCTGACAGTGCGGCACTCCCTCAGGACTGACCCTCTGACATGGCAGCACTCCCTCAGTACTGACCCTCTGACAGTGCAGCACTCCCTCAATACTGACCCTCTGACAGTGCGGCACTCCCTCAGTACTGACCCTCTGACAGTGCGGCACTCCCACAGTACTGACCCTCTGACAGTGCGGCACTCCCTCAGTACTGACCCTCTGACAGTACGGCACTGCCTCAGTACTGACCCCCTGACAGTGCGGTACTTCCTCAGTGCTGACCCTCTGACAGTGCGGCACTCCCTCAGTACTGACCCTCTAACAGGGCAGCGCTCCCTCAGTGCTGACCCTCTGACAGTGCGGCACTCCCTCAGTACTGACCCTCTAACAGGGCAGCACTCCCTCAGTACTGACCCTCTGACAGTGTGGCGCTTCCTCAGTGCTGACCCTCTGACAGTGCGGCACTCCCTCAGTACTGACCCTCTGACAGTGCGGCACTCCCTCAGGACTGACCCTCTGACATGGCAGCACTCCCTCAGTACTGACCCTCTGACAGTGCAGCACTCCCTCAATACTGACCCTCTGACAGTGCGGCACTCCCTCAGTACTGACCCTCTGACAGTGCGGCACTCCCTCGGTACTGACCCTCTGACAGTGCGGCACTCCCTCTGTACTGACCCTCTGACAGTGCGGCACTCCCTCAGTGCTGACCCTCTGACAGTGCGGCACTCCCTCAGTACTGACCCTCTGACAGTGCTGCACTCCCTCAGTACTGACCCTCTGACAGAGCAGCACTCCCTCAGTTTTGACCCTCTGACAGTGCGGCGCTCCCTCAGTACTGACCCCCTGACAGTGCAGCACCCCCTCAGTACTGACCCTCTGACAGTGCAGCACTCCCTCAGTACTGACCCTCTGACAGTGCGGCACTCCCTCAGTACTGACCCTCTGACAGTGCAGCACTCCCTCAGTACTGACCCTCTGACAGTGCGGCACTCCCTCAGTACTGACCCTCTGACAGTGCAGCACTCCCTCAGTACTGACCCTCTGACAGTGCGGCACTCCCTCAGTACTGACCCCCTGACAGTGCGGCACTCCCTCAGTACTGACCCTCTGACAGTGCAGCACCCCCTCAGTACTGACCCTCTGACAGTGCAGCACTCCCTCAGTACTGACCCTCTGACAGTGCAGCACTCCCTCAGTACTGACCCTCTGACAGTGCCGCTCTCCCTCAGTACTGATCCTCTGACAGTGCAGCACTCCCTCAGTACTGACCCTCTGACAGTGCGGCACTCCCTCAGTACTGACCCTCTGACAGTGCGGCGCTCCCTCAGTACTGACCCTCTGACAGTGCAGCACTCCCTCAGTACTGACCCTCTGACAGTGCAGCACTCCCTCCATACTGACCCTCTGACAGTGCAGCACTCCTTCAGTACTGACCCTCTGACAGTGCGGCACTCCCTCAGTACTGACCCTCTGACAGTGCGGCGCTCCCTCAGTACTGACCCTCTGACAGTGCAGCGCTCCCTCAGTACTGACCCTCTGACAGTGCAGCACTCCCTCAGTACTGACCCTCTGACATGGCAGCACTCCCTCAGTACTGACCCTCTGACAGTGCAGCACTCCCTCCATACTGACCCTCTGACAGTGCGGCACTCCCTCAGTACTGACCCTCTGACAGTGCGGCACTCCCTCAGTACTGACCCTCTGACAGTGCGGCACTCCCTCAGTACTGACCACCTGACAGTGCGGCACTCCCTCAGTACTGACCCTCTGGCAGTGCGGCACTCCCTCAGTACTGACCCTCTGACAATGTGGCACTCCCTCAGTACTGACCCTCTGACAGTGCGGCACTCTTCAGTACTGACCCTCAGACATTGCGGCACTCCCTCATTACTGACCCTCTGACAGTGCGGCACTCCCTCAGTACTGACCCTCTGACAGTGTGGTGCTCCCTCAGTACCGACCCTCTGACAGTGCGGCACTCCCTCAGTACTGACCCTCTGACAGTGCAGCACTCCCTCAGTACTGACCCTCTGACAGTTCGGCACTCCCTCAGTACTGACCCTCTGACAGTGCGGAGCTCCCTCACGACTGACCCTCTGACAGTGTGGCACTCCCTCAGTACTGACCCTCTGACAGTGTGGCACTCCCTCAGTACTAACCCTCTGACAGTGCGGCACTCCCTCAGTACTGACCCTCTGACAGTGCAGCACTCCCTCAGTACTGACCCTCTGACAGTGCGGAGCTCCCTCAGGACTGACCCTCTGACAGTGCGGAGCTCCCTCAGGACTGACCCTTTGACAGTGCAGCACTCCCTCAGTACTGACCCTCTGACAGTGCAGCACTCCCTCAGTACTGACCATCTGACAGTGCGGAGCTCCCTCACGACTGACCCTCTGACAGTGTGGCACTCCCTCAGTACTGACCCTCTGACAGTGTGGCACTCCCTCAGTACTGACCCTCTGACAGTGCGGTGCTCCCTCAGTACTGACCCTTTGACAGTGCAGCACTCCCTCAGTACTGACCCTCTGACAGTGCGGAGCTCCCTCAGGACTGACCCTCTGACAGTGCGGAGCTCCCTCAGGACTGACCCTCTGACAGTGCAGCACTCCCTCAGTACTGACCCTCTGACAGTGCGGCACTCCCTCATTACTGACCCTCTGACAGTGCAGCACTCCCTCAGTACTGACCATCTGACAGTGCGGCACTCCCTCAGTACTGACCCTCTGACAGTGCGGCACTCCCTCAGTACTGACACTCTGACAGTGCGCACTCCCTCAGTACTGACCATCTGACAGTATGGCAATCCCTCAATACTGACCCCCTGACAGTGCGGCACCCACTCAGTACTGACCCTCTGACAGTGCGGCACTCCCTCAGTACTGACCCTCTGACAGTATGGCACTCCCTCAGTACTGACCCCCTGACAGTGCGGCACCCCCTCAGTACTGACCCTCTGACAGTGCGGCACTCCCTCAGTACTGACCCTCTGACAGTGCGCACTCCCTCAGTACTGACCCTCTGACAGTGCAGCACTCCCTCAGTACTGACCCTCTGACAGTGCGACACTCCCTCAGTACTGACCCTCTGACAGTGCGACATTCCCTCAGTACTGACCCTCTGACAGTGCGGCACTCCCCCAGTACTGACCCTCTGACAGTGCGGCACTCCCTCAGTACTGACCCCCTGACAGTGCGGCACTCCCTCAGTACTGACCCTCTGGCAGTGCGGCACTCCCTCAGTACTGACCCTCTGACAATGTGGCACTCCCTCAGTACTGACCCTCTGACAGTGCGGCACTCCTTCAGTACTGACCCTCAGACATTGCGGCACTCCCTCATTACTGACCCTCTGACAGTGCAGCACTCCCTCAGTACTGACCGTCTGACAGTGCGACATTCCCTCAGTACTGACCCTCTGACAGTGCGGCACTCCCCCAGTACTGACCCTCTGACAGTGCGGCACTCCCTCAGTACTGAACCCCTGACAGTGCGGCACTCCCACAGTACTGACCCTCTGACAGTGCGGCACTCCCTCAGTACTGACCCTCTGACAGTACGGCACTCCCTCGGTAGTGACCCCCTGACAGTGCGGTACTTCCTCAGTGCTGACCCTCTGACAGTGCGGCACTCCCTCAGTACTGACCCTCTAACAGGGCAGCGCTCCCTCAGTGCTGACCCTCTGACAGTGCGGCACTCCCTCAGTACTGACCCTCTGACAGTGCGGCACTCCCTCAGGACTGACCCTCTGACATGGCAGCACTCCCTCAGTACTGACCCTCTGACAGTGCAGCACTCCCTCAGTACTGACCCTCTGACAGTGCGGCACTCCCTCGGTACTGACCCTCTGACAGTGCGGCACTCCCTCAGTACTGACCCTCTGACAGTGCGGCACTCCCTCAGTACTGACCCTCTGACAGTGCTGCACTCCCTCTGTACTGACCCTCTGACAGTGCGGCACTCCCTCAGTACTGACCCTCTGACAGTGCGGCACTCCCTCAGTTCTGACCCTCTGACAGTGCAGCACTCCCTCAGTGCTGACCCTCTGACAGAGCGGCACTCCCTCAGTACTGACCCTCTGACAGTGCTGCACTCCCTCAGTACTGACCCTCTGACAGAGCAGCACTCCCTCAGTACTGACCCTCTGACAGTGCAGCACTCCCTCAGTACTGACCCTCTGACAGTGCGGCGCTCCCTCAGTACTGACCCCCTGACAGTGCAGCACCCCCTCAGTACTGACCCTCTGCCAGTGCAGCACTCCCTCAGTACTGACCCTCTGACAGTGCGGCACTCCCTCAGTACTGACCCTCTGACAGTGCAGCACTCCCTCAGTACTGACCCTCTGACAGTGCGGCACTCCCTCAGTACTGACCCTCTGACAGTGCAGCACTCCCTCAGTACTGACCCTCTGACAGTGCGGCACTCCCTCAGTACTGACCCCCTGACAGTGCAGCACCCCCTCAGTACTGACCCTCTGACAGTGCAGCACTCCCTCAGTACTGACCCTCTGACAGTGCCGCTCTCCCTCAGTACTGATCCTCTGACAGTGCAGCACTCCCTCAGTACTGACCCTCTGACAGAGCGGCACTCCCTCAGTACTGACCCTCTGACAGTGCGGCGCTCCCTCAGTACTGACCCTCTGACAGTGCAGCGCTCCCTCAGTGCTGACCCTCTGACAGTGCGGCGCTCCCTCAGTACTGACCCTCTGACAGTGCGGCACTCCCTCAGTACTGACCCTCTGACAGTGCGGCGCTTCCTCAGTACTGACCCTCTGACAGTGCGGCACTCCCTCAGTACTGACCCTCTGACATGGCAGCACTCCCTCAGTACTGACCCTCTGACAGTGCGGCTCTCCCTCAGTACTGACCCTCTGACATGGCAGCACTCCCTCAGTACTGACCCTCTGACAGTGCAGCACTCCTCCCTCCATACTGACCCTCTGACAGTGCGGCACTCCCTCAGTACTGACCCTCTGACAGTGCGGCACTCCCTCAGTACTGACCCTCTGACAGTGCGGCACTCCCTCAGTACTGACCACCTGACAGTGCGGCACTCCCTCAGTACTGACCCTCTGGCAGTGCGGCACTCCCTCAGTACTGACCCTCTGACAATGTGGCACTCCCTCAGTACTGACCCTCTGACAGTGCGGCACTCTTCAGTACTGACCCTCAGACATTGTGGCACTCCCTCATTACTGACCCTCTGACAGTGCGGCACTCCCTCAGTACTGACCCGCTGACAGTGTGGTGCTCCCTCAGTACCGACCCTCTGACAGTGCGGCACTCGCTCAGTACTGACCCTCTGACAGTGCAGCACTCCCTCAGTACTGACCCTCTGACAGTGCGGCACTCCCTCAGTACTGACCCTCTGACAGTGCGGAGCTCCCTCACGACTGACCCTCTGACAGTGTGGCACTCCCTCAGTACTGACCCTCTGACAGTGTGGCACTCCCTCAGTACTAACCCTCTGACAGTGCGGCACTCCCTCAGTACTGACCCTCTGACAGTGCGGTGCTCCCTCAGTACTGACCCTCTGACAGTGCAGCACTCCCTCAGTACTGACCCTCTGACAGTGCGGAGCTCCCTCAGGACTGACCCTCTGACAGTGCGGAGCTCCCTCAGGACTGACCCTCTGACAGTGCAGCACTCCCTCAGTACTGACCCTCTGACAGTGCATCTCTCCCTCAGTACTGACCATCTGACAGTGCGGCGCTTCCTCAGTACTGACCATCTGACAGTATGGCACTCCCTCAATACTGACCCCCTGACAGTGCCGCACCCCCTCAGTACTGACCCTCTGACAGTGCGGCACTCCCTCATTACTGACCCTCTGACAGTGCAGCACTCCCTCAGTACTGACCATCTGACAGTGCGGCACTCCCTCAGTACTGACCCTCTGACAGTGCAGCACTCCCTCAGTACTGACCATCTGACAGTGCGGCACTCCCTCAGTACTGACCATCTGACAGTATGGCAATCCCTCAATACTGACCCCCTGACAGTGCGGCACCCACTCAGTACTGACCCTCTGACAGTGCGGCACTCCCTCAGTACTGACCCTCTGACAGTATGGCACTCCCTCAGTACTGACCCCCTGACAGTGCGGCACCCCCTCAGTACTGACCCTCTGACAGTGCGGCACTCCCTCAGTACTGACCCTCTGACAGTGCGCACTCCCTCAGTACTGACCCTCTGACAGTGCAGCACTCCCTCAGTACTGACCCTCTGACAGTGCGACACTCCCTCAGTACTGACCCTCTGACAGTGCGACATTCCCTCAGTACTGACCCTCTGACAGTGCGGCACTCCCCCAGTACTGACCCTCTGACAGTGCGGCACTCCCTCAGTACTGACCCCCTGACAGTGCGGCACTCCCTCAGTACTGACCCTCTGGCAGTGCGGCACTCCCTCAGTACTGACCCTCTGACAATGTGGCACTCCCTCAGTACTGACCCTCTGACAGTGCGGCACTCCTTCAGTACTGACCCTCAGACATTGCGGCACTCCCTCATTACTGACCCTCTGACAGTGCAGCACTCCCTCAGTACTGACCGTCTGACAGTGCGACATTCCCTCAGTACTGACCCTCTGACAGTGCGGCACTCCCCCAGTACTGACCCTCTGACAGTGCGGCACTCCCTCAGTACTGAACCCCTGACAGTGCGGCACTCCCACAGTACTGACCCTCTGACAGTGCGGCACTCCCTCAGTACTGACCCTTTGACAGTACGGCACTCCCTCGGTAGTGACCCCCTGACAGTGCGGTACTTCCTCAGTGCTGACCCTCTGACAGTGCGGCACTCCCTCAGTACTGACCCTCTAACAGGGCAGCGCTCCCTCAGTGCTGACCCTCTGACAGTGCGGCACTCCCTCAGTACTGACCCTCTAACAGGGCAGCACTCCCTCAGTACTGACCCTCTGACAGTGTGGCGCTTCCTCAGTGCTGACCCTCTGACAGTGCGGCACTCCCTCAGTACTGACCCTCTGACAGTGCGGCACTCCCTCAGGACTGACCCTCTGACATGGCAGCACTCCCTCAGTACTGACCCTCTGACAGTGCGGCACTCCCTCAGGACTGACCCTCTGACATGGCAGCACTCCCTCAGTACTGACCCTCTGACAGTGCAGCACTCCCTCAGTACTGACCCTCTCACAGTGCGGCACTCCCTCAGTACTGACCCTCTGACAGTGCGGCACTCCCTCAGGACTGACCCTCTGACATGGCAGCACTCCCTCAGTACTGACCCTCTGACAGTGCGGCACTCCCTCAGTACTGACCCTCTGACAGTGCGGCACTCCCTCAGTACTGACCCTCTGACAGTGCGGCACTCCCTCAGGACTGACCCTCTGACATGGCAGCACTCCCTCAGTACTGACCCTCTGACAGTGCAGCACTCCCTCAGTACTGACCCTCTGACAGTGCGGCACTCCCTCAGTACTGACCCTCTGACAGGGCAGCACTCCCTCAGTACTGACCCTCTGACAGTACACCACACCCTCAGTACTGACCCCCTGACAGTGCAGCACCCCCTCAGTACTGACCCTCTGACAGTGCAGCACTCCCTCAGTACTGACCCTCTGACAGTGCGGCGCTCCCTCAGTACTGACCCTCTGACAGTGCGGCACTCCCTCAGTACTGACCCTCTGACAGTGCGGCGCTCCCTCAGTACTGACCCTCTGACAGTGCGGCGCTCCCTCAGTACTGACCCTCTGACAGTGCGGCACTCCCTCAGTACTGACCCTCTGACAGTGCAGCACTCCCTCAGTACTGACCCTCTGACAGTGCGGCACTCCCTCAGTACTGACCCTCTGACAGTGCAGCACTCCCTCAGTACTGACCCTCTGACAGTGCCGCTCTCCCTCAGTACTGATCCTCTGACAGTGCAGCACTCCCTCAGTACTGACCCTCTGACAGAGCGGCACTCCCTCAGTACTGACCCTCTGACAGTGCGGCGCTCCCTCAGTACTGACCCTCTGACAGTGCAGCACTCCCTCAGTACTGACCCTCTGACAGTGCAGCACTCCCTGCATACTGACCCTCTGACAGTGCAGCACTCCTTCAGTACTGACCCTCTGACAGTGCGGCACTCCCTCAGTACTGACCCTCTGACAGTGCGCCGCTTCCTCAGTACTGACCCTCTGACAGTGCGGCACTCCCTCAGTACTGACCCTCTGACATGGCAGCACTCCCTCAGTACTGACCCTCTGACAGTGCGGCTCTCCCTCAGTACTGACCCTCTGACATGGCAGCACTCCCTCAGTACTGACCCTCTGACAGTGCAGCACTCCCTCAGTACTGACCCTCTGACAGTGCGGCACTCCCTCAGTACTGACCCTCTGACAGTGCGGCACTCCCTCAGTACTGACCCTCTGACAGTGCGGCACTCCCTCAGTACTGACCACCTGACAGTGCGGCACTCCCTCAGTACTGACCCTCTGGCAGTGCGGCACTCCCTCAGTACTGACCCTCTGACAATGTGGCACTCCCTCAGTACTGACCCTCTGACAGTGCGGCACTCTTCAGTACTGACCCTCAGACATTGTGGCACTCCCTCATTACTGACCCTCTGACAGTGCGGCACTCCCTCAGTACTGACCCTCTGACAGTGTGGTGCTCCCTCAGTACCGACCCTCTGACAGTGCGGCACTCCCTCAGTACTGACCCTCTGACAGTGCGGCACTCCCTCAGTACTGACCCTCTGACAGTGCGGAGCTCCCTCAGTACTGACCCTCTGACAGTGCGGCACTCCCTCAGGACTGACCCTCTGACAGTGCGGCACTCCCTCATTACTGACCCTCTGACAGTGCAGCACTCCCTCAGTACTGACCATCTGACAGTGCGGCACTCCCTCAGTACTGACCCTCTGACAGTGCAGCACTCCCTCAGTACTGACCATCTGACAGTGCGGCACTCCCTCAGTACTGACCATCTGACAGTATGGCAATCCCTCAATACTGACCCCCTGACAGTGCGGCACCCACTCAGTACTGACCCTCTGACAGTGCGGCACTCCCTCAGTACTGACCCTCTGACAGTATGGCACTCCCTCAGTACTGACCCCCTGACAGTGCGGCACCCCCTCAGTACTGACCCTCTGACAGTGCGGCACTCCCTCAGTACTGACCCTCTGACAGTGCGCACTCCCTCAGTACTGACCCTCTGACAGTGCAGCACTCCCTCAGTACTGACCCTCTGACAGTGCGACACTCCCTCAGTACTGACCCTCTGACAGTGCGACATTCCCTCAGTACTGACCCTCTGACAGTGCGGCACTCCCCCAGTACTGACCCTCTGACAGTGCGGCACTCCCTCAGTACTGACCCCCTGACAGTGCGGCACTCCCTCAGTACTGACCCTCTGGCAGTGCGGCACTCCCTCAGTACTGACCCTCTGACAATGTGGCACTCCCTCAGTACTGACCCTCTGACAGTGCGGCACTCCTTCAGTACTGACCCTCAGACATTGCGGCACTCCCTCATTACTGACCCTCTGACAGTGCAGCACTCCCTCAGTACTGACCGTCTGACAGTGCGACATTCCCTCAGTACTGACCCTCTGACAGTGCGGCACTCCCCCAGTACTGACCCTCTGACAGTGCGGCACTCCCTCAGTACTGAACCCCTGACAGTGCGGCACTCCCACAGTACTGACCCTCTGACAGTGCGGCACTCCCTCAGTACTGACCCTTTGACAGTACGGCACTCCCTCGGTAGTGACCCCCTGACAGTGCGGTACTTCCTCAGTGCTGACCCTCTGACAGTGCGGCACTCCCTCAGTACTGACCCTCTAACAGGGCAGCGCTCCCTCAGTGCTGACCCTCTGACAGTGCGGCACTCCCTCAGTACTGACCCTCTAACAGGGCAGCACTCCCTCAGTACTGACCCTCTGACAGTGTGGCGCTTCCTCAGTGCTGACCCTCTGACAGTGCGGCACTCCCTCAGTACTGACCCTCTGACAGTGCGGCACTCCCTCAGGACTGACCCTCTGACATGGCAGCACTCCCTCAGTACTGACCCTCTGACAGTGCGGCACTCCCTCAGGACTGACCCTCTGACATGGCAGCACTCCCTCAGTACTGACCCTCTGACAGTGCAGCACTCCCTCAGTACTGACCCTCTCACAGTGCGGCACTCCCTCAGTACTGACCCTCTGACAGTGCGGCACTCCCTCAGGACTGACCCTCTGACATGGCAGCACTCCCTCAGTACTGACCCTCTGACAGTGCGGCACTCCCTCAGTACTGACCCTCTGACAGTGCGGCACTCCCTCAGTACTGACCCTCTGACAGTGCGGCACTCCCTCAGGACTGACCCTCTGACATGGCAGCACTCCCTCAGTACTGACCCTCTGACAGTGCAGCACTCCCTCAGTACTGACCCTCTGACAGTGCGGCACTCCCTCAGTACTGACCCTCTGACAGGGCAGCACTCCCTCAGTACTGACCCTCTGACAGTACACCACACCCTCAGTACTGACCCCCTGACAGTGCAGCACCCCCTCAGTACTGACCCTCTGACAGTGCAGCACTCCCTCAGTACTGACCCTCTGACAGTGCGGCGCTCCCTCAGTACTGACCCTCTGACAGTGCGGCACTCCCTCAGTACTGACCCTCTGACAGTGCGGCGCTCCCTCAGTACTGACCCTCTGACAGTGCGGCGCTCCCTCAGTACTGACCCTCTGACAGTGCGGCACTCCCTCAGTACTGACCCTCTGACAGTGCAGCACTCCCTCAGTACTGACCCTCTGACAGTGCGGCACTCCCTCAGTACTGACCCTCTGACAGTGCAGCACTCCCTCAGTACTGACCCTCTGACAGTGCCGCTCTCCCTCAGTACTGATCCTCTGACAGTGCAGCACTCCCTCAGTACTGACCCTCTGACAGAGCGGCACTCCCTCAGTACTGACCCTCTGACAGTGCGGCGCTCCCTCAGTACTGACCCTCTGACAGTGCAGCACTCCCTCAGTACTGACCCTCTGACAGTGCAGCACTCCCTGCATACTGACCCTCTGACAGTGCAGCACTCCTTCAGTACTGACCCTCTGACAGTGCGGCACTCCCTCAGTACTGACCCTCTGACAGTGCGCCGCTTCCTCAGTACTGACCCTCTGACAGTGCGGCACTCCCTCAGTACTGACCCTCTGACATGGCAGCACTCCCTCAGTACTGACCCTCTGACAGTGCGGCTCTCCCTCAGTACTGACCCTCTGACATGGCAGCACTCCCTCAGTACTGACCCTCTGACAGTGCAGCACTCCTCCCTCCATACTGACCCTCTGACAGTGCGGCACTCCCTCAGTACTGACCCTCTGACAGTGCGGCACTCCCTCAGTACTGACCCTCTGACAGTGCGGCACTCCCTCAGTACTGACCACCTGACAGTGCGGCACTCCCTCAGTACTGACCCTCTGGCAGTGCGGCACTCCCTCAGTACTGACCCTCTGACAATGTGGCACTCCCTCAGTACTGACCCTCTGACAGTGCGGCACTCTTCAGTACTGACCCTCAGACATTGTGGCACTCCCTCATTACTGACCCTCTGACAGTGCGGCACTCCCTCAGTACTGACCCTCTGACAGTGTGGTGCTCCCTCAGTACCGACCCTCTGACAGTGCGGCACTCCCTCAGTACTGACCCTCTGACAGTGCGGCACTCCCTCAGTACTGACCCTCTGACAGTGCGGAGCTCCCTCAGTACTGACCCTCTGACAGTGCGGCACTCCCTCAGTACTGACCCTCTGACAGTGCAGCACTCCCTCAGTACTGACCCTCTGACAGTGCGGCACTCCCTCAGTACTGACCCTCTGACAGTGCGGAGCTCCCTCACGACTGACCCTCTGACAGTGTGGCACTCCCTCAGTACTGACCCTCTGACAGTGTGGCACTCCCTCAGTACTAACCCTCTGACAGTGCGGCACTCCCTCAGTACTGACCCTCTGACAGTGCGGTGCTCCCTCAGTACTGACCCTCTGACAGTGCAGCACTCCCTCAGTACTGACCCTCTGACAGTGCGGAGCTCCCTCAGGACTGACCCTCTGACAGTGCGGAGCTCCCTCAGGACTGACCCTCTGACAGTGCAGCACTCCCTCAGTACTGACCCTCTGACAGTGCATCTCTCCCTCAGTACTGACCATCTGACAGTGCGGCGCTCCCTCAGTACTGACCATCTGACAGTATGGCACTCCCTCAATACTGACCCCCTGACAGTGCCGCACCCCCTCAGTACTGACCCTCTGACAGTGCGGCACTCCCTCAGTACTGACCCTCTGACAGTATGACACTCCCTCAGTACTGACCCTCTGACAGTGCGACATTCCCTCAGTACTGACCCTCTGACAGTGCGGCACTCCCCCAGTACTGACCCTCTGACAGTGCGGCACACCCTCAGTACTGACCCCCTGACAGTGCGGCACTCCCTCAGTACTGACCCTCTGGCAGTGCGGCACTCCCTCAGTACTGACCCTCTGACAGTGTGGCACTCCCTCAGTACTGACCCTCTGACAGTGCGGCACTCCTTCAGTACTGACCCGCAGACATTGCGGCACTCCCTCATTACTGACCCTCTGACAGTGCGGCACTCCCTCAGTACTGACCCTCTGACAGTGCGGCACTCTCTCAGTACTGACCCTCTGACAGTACAGCACACCCCCAGTACTGACCCGCTGACAGTGCGGCGCTCCCTCAGTACTGACCCGCTGACAGTGCGGCGCTCCCTCAGTACTGACCCTCTGACAGTGGGGCGCTCCCTCAGTACTGACCCTCTGACAGTGCGGCACTCCCTCAGTACTGATCCTCTGACAGTACAGCACTCCCTCAGTACTGACCCTCTGACAGTGCGGCGCTCCCTCAGTACTGACCCTCTGACAGTGCATCTCTCCCTCAGTACTGACCCTCTGACAGTGCGGCACTCCCTCAGTACTGACCCTCTGACTGTGCTGCACTCCCTCAGTACTGACCCTCTGACAGTGCGGCACTCCCTCAGTACTGACCCTCTGATAGTGCGGCGCTCCCTCAGTACTGACCCTCTGACAGTGCGGCACTCCCTCAGTACTGACCCTCTGACAGTACAGCTCACCCTCAGTACTGACCCTCTGACAGTGCGGCGCTCCCTCAGTACTGACCCCCTGACAGTGCAGCACCCCCTCAGTACTGGCCCTCTGACAGTGCGGCACTCCCTCAGTACTGACCCGCTGACAGAGCGGCACTCCCTCAGTACTGACCCTCTGACAGTGCGGCACTCCCTCAGTACTGACCCTCTGACAGTACAGCACACCCTCAGTACTGACCCTCTGACAGAGCAGCACTCCCTCAGTACTGACCCTCTGACAGAGCGGCGCTCCCTCAGTACTGACCCTCTGACAGTACAGCACACCCTCAGTACTGACCCTCTGACAGAGCAGCACTCCCTCAGTACTGACCCTCTGACAGTGCAGCACTCCCTCAGTACTGACTCTCTGACAGTGCGGCACTCCCTCAGTACTGACCCTCTGACAGAGCAGCACTCCCTCAGTACTGACCCTCTGACAGTGCGGCACTCCCTCAGTACTGACTCTCCGACAGTGCGGCACTCCCTCAGTACTGACCCTCTGACAGTGCAGCACCCCCTCAGTACTGACCCTCTGATACGCAGCACACCCTCAGTACTGACCCTCTGACAGAGCACCACTCCCTCAGTACTGACCCTCTGACAGTGCAGCACCCCCTCAGTACTGACCCTCTGACAGTGCAGCACTCCCTCAGTACTGACCCTCTGACAGTGCGGCTCTCCCTCAGTACTGATCCTCTGACAGTGCAGCACTCCCTCAGTACTGACCCTCTGACAGTGCAGCACTCCCTCAGTACTGACCCTCTGACAGTACGGCATTCCCTCAGTACTGACCCTCTGACAGTACGGCACTCCCTCAGTACTGACCCCCTGACAGTGCAGCACCCCCTCAGTACTGACCCTCTGACAGTGTGGTACTCCCTCAGTGCTGACCCTCTGACAGTGCGGCACTCCCTCAGTACTGACCCTCTAACAGGGCAGCGCTCCCTCAGTGCTGACCCTCTGACAGTGCGGCACTCCCTCAGTACTGACCCTCTAACAGGGCAGCACTCCCTCAGTACTGACCCTCTGACAGTGTGGCGCTTCCTCAGTGCTGACCCTCTGACACAAGCGGCACTCCCTCAGTACTGACCCTCTAACAGGGCAGCACTCCCTCAGTACTGACCCTCTGACAGTGTGGCGCTTCCTCAGTGCTGACCCTCTGACACTGCGGCACTCCCTCAGTACTGACCCTCTGACAGTGCAGCACTCCCTCAGTACTGACCCTCTGACAGTGCGGCACTCCCTCAGTACTGACCCTCTGACAGTGCGGCACTCCCTCAGTACTGACAGTGCGGCACTCCCTCAGTACTGACCCTCTGACAGTGCGGCACTCCCTCAGTACTGACCCTCTGACAGTGCAGCACTCCCTCAATACTGACCCTCTGACAGTGCGGCACTCCCTCAGTACTGACCCTCTGACAGTGCGGCACTCCCTCGGTACTGACCCTCTGACAGTGCGGCACTACCTCAGTACTGACCCTCTGACAGTGCGGCACTCCCTCAGTACTGACCCTCTGACAGTGCGGCACTCCCTCAGTTCTGACCCTCTGACAGTGCAGCACTCCCTCAGTACTGACCCTCTGACAGTGCGGCGCTCCCTCAGTACTGACCCTCTGACAGTGCAGCACTCCCTCAGTACTGACCCTCTGACAGTGCGGCACACCCTCAGTACTGACCCTCTGACAGTGCGGCGCTCCCTCAGTCCTGACCCTCTGACAGTGCGGCACTCCCTCAGTACTGACTCTCTGACAGTGCGGCGCTCCCTCAGTACTGACCCTCTGACAGTGCGGCACTCCCTCAGTACTGACCCTCTGACAGTGCGGCGCTCCCTCAGTACTGACCCTCAGACAGTGCGGCACTCCCTCAGTACTGACCCTCTGACAGTGCGGCACTCCCTCAGTACTGACTCTCTGACAGTGCGGCGCTCCCTCAGTACTGACCCTCTGACAGTGCGGCACTCCCTCAGTACTGACCCTCTGACAGTGCAGCACTCCCTCAGTACTGACCCTCTGACAGTGCGGCACTCCCTCAGTACTGACCCTCTGACAGTGCGGCGCTCCCTCAGTACTGACCCTCTGACAGTGCAGCACTCCCTCAGTACTGACTCTGACAGTGCGGCGCTCCCTCAGTACTGAACCTCTGACAGCGCGGCGCTCCCTCAGTACTGACCCTCTGACAGTGCGGCACCCCCTCAGTACTGAACCTCTGACAGTGCGGCGCTCCCTCAGTACTGACCCTCTGACAGTGCAGCACTCCCTCAGTACTGACCCTCTGACAGTGCGGCACTCCCTCAGTACTGACCCTCTGACAGTGCGGCACTCCCTCAGTACTGACCCTCTGACAGTGCGGCACTCCCTCAGTACTGACCCTCTGACAGTGCGGCACTCCCTCAGTACTGAACCTCAGACAGTGCAGCACTTCCTCAGTACTGACCCTCTGACAGTGCGGCACTCCCTCAGTACTGACCCTCTGACAGTGCGGTACTCCCTCAGTACTGACCCTCAGACAGTGCGGTACTCCCTCAGTACTGACCCTCTGACAGTGCGGCACTCCCTCAGTACTGACCCTCTGACAGTGCAGCACTCCCTCAGTACTGACCCTCTGACAGTGCGGCACCCCCTCAGTACTGACCCTCTGACAGTGCGGCACTCCCTCAGTACTGACCCTCTGACAGTGCGGCTCTCCCTCAGTACTGACCCTCTGACAGTGCGGCACTCCCTCAGTACTGACCCTCTGACAGTGCAGCAATCCCTCAGTACTGACCCTCTGACAGTGCGGCACTCCCTCAGTACTGACCCTCTGACAGTGCGGAGCTTGGCAGTGAGTTCCCCGATGCTGATTGTCCCCGTGCTCCGGTGTGGAGGGAGTTGACGGTGAACGGGGGTGTCGATGAAGCAGGGTGCTTGACCCTCGTGCCGGGTTTCGCCGAGTGCTATCGGAGCTTCACTGACACAGGCACCATGTCTCTGTCCCCAGACACCCTGCACAACCCTGAATGAAGATGAGCACCGAGGTCACCCAGAGGTGAGTGACCTACGGGGGTGGGGGGCACAGTCGTTCGGGAGGAGTGGTTGATGGCGGGGAAGGGGCAGATACAGTTTAACATGGAGATGTGTGAAATCAGTCATATGGGCGGGAAGGTTTTGTGTAGACAATATAAAATAAAGGGTCCAGTTCTAACAGGACGGTCAGGGCTGTGGCGAGGCGGGGGGGGGGGCGGAGTTGGGTCCTGGCTGGGGGAGGTATACGTACACAAATCACTGGAAGTTACATAAGTTATTTAAATATGTATTCCCGACTTTTGACTTTATTAGTACCACCATCAGGTCCAACAATAAGGCAGAGGGAGGCTGACACTGAGGACACGACCTCTCACCCCACCACACCGCAAACACCCACCTCTGTAACGTCGCCCAACTCCTCCCCCTACACCTCACCCAGCCCCAACCCTCAGCTCGCTGACTCACCCTTACTCCCAGTCCGGCATCCCGCCCGATCCCTGTCACCTCCTCCAGCCCTTAGACCCCTCCCGATGTCTGTAACCTCCTCCAGCCCCTCCAACTCTCCCTATCTCTGTAACCTCCTCCAACACCTACACCCCTCCCTCTCCCTGTCACCCCCTCCCTCCCCTACAACCCTCCCTATCTCTGTAACCTCCTCCAACACCTACACCCCTCCCTATCTCTGTAACCTCCTCCAGCCCCTGCAACCCTCCCTATCTCTGTAACCTCCTCCAGCCCCTGCAACCCTCCCTATCTCTGTAACCTCCTCCAGCCCCTGCAACCCTCCCTATCTCTGTAACCTCCTCCAGCCCCTACACCCTCCCTATCTCTGTAACCTCCTCCAGCCCCTACACACCCCTCCCTATCTCTCTGTAACCTCCTCCAGCCCCTACACCCTCCCTATCTCTGTAAACTCTCTCTCTGTCTCTCTCTCTCTCTCTCCCTTTCTGTCTCCTTATGATCGATGTTTGTCCGCCTGTTCTAATCTGTCCCGGAGTTTGCTGGTGTTTCTCTGACCCACTGGGATATTGTTGATGAGGATAAAGTGTCTCTCTATAAATGCCGGTAGTTTCTGTCGACGCTGCCGTCAGTAATTCCATCTGAATCTGTTACAGCTCAGCCCCCTCACAGAGCAAGGTGACACACACAACGTGGCTTACACAAGGTAAGGCAACAGG